>NW_027194766.1:0-30146 GCF_032444005.1 Ranitomeya imitator | reverse complement strand
TATAGAGTGTAGGGTATAGAGTGTAGAGTTTAGGGTATAGAGTGTAGTGTATAGATTGTATGGTATAGAGTGTATGGTATAGAGTGTAGAGTGTAGGGTATAGAGTGTAGGGTATAGAGTGTAGGGTGTAGAGTGTAGGGTGTAGAGTGTAGGGTATAGAGTGTAGGGTATAGAGTGTAGGTTATAGAGTGTAGCGTATAGAGCGTAGAGTGTAGGGTATAGAGTGTAGGGTATAGAGTGTAGGGTATAGAGTGTAGGGTATAGAGTGTATGGTATAGAGCTTAGGGTGTAGAGTGTAGGGTATAGAATGTAGAGTTTAGGGTAGAGAGTGTGGGGCATAGAGTGTATGGTATACAGTGTAGAATGTAGGGTATAGAGTGTATAGTGTAGGGTATAAAGTGTAGGGTATAGAGTGTATGGTATAGAGTGTAGGGTATAAAGTGTAGAGTGTAGGGTATAGAGTGTATGGTATAGAGTGTAGGGTATAAAGTGTAGAGTGTAGGGTATAGAGTGTAGGGTATAGAGTGTAGGCTATAGAGTGTAGAGTTTAGAGTGTAGGGCATAGAATGTAGAGTGTAGGGTGTAGAGTGTAAAGTGTAGGGTATAGAGTGTAGGATATAGAGTGTAGAGTGTAGGGTATAGAGTGTAGGGTATACAGTGTATGGTATAGAGTGTAGGGTATAGAGTGTAGAGTGTAGGGTATAGAGTGTAGGGTATAGAGTGTAGGGTATAGAGTGTAGGGTATAGATTGTAGGGTATAGGGTATAGGGTATAGAGTGTATGGTGTAGAGTGTAGGGTATAGAGTGTAGGGTGTAGAGTGTGGGGTGTAGAGTGGTGTAGAGTGTAGGATGTAGAGTGTATGGTATAGAGTGTAGGGTATAGAGTATAGCGTGTATGGTATAGAGTGTAGTGTATAGAGTGTAGGGTATAGGGTATAGAGTGTAGGGTATAGAGTGTAGGGTATAGATTTTAGAGTGTAGGGTATAGAGTGTAAGGTATAGAGTGTAGGGTGTGGAGTGTAGGGTATAGAGTGTAGGGTATAGAGTGTATGGTATAGAGTGTAGGGTATAGAGTGTATGGTATAGAGTGTAGAGTGTAGGGTATAGAGTGTATTTTATAGAGTGTAGGGTATAGAGTGTAGGGTATAGAGTGTAGAGTGTAGGGTATAGAGTGTAGGGTATAGAGTGTAGAGTGTAGGGTATAGAGTGTAGGGTATAGAGTGTAGGGTATAGAGTGTAGAGTGTAGGGATTAGAGTGTAGGGATTAGAGTGTAGGGTATAGAGTGTAGAGTATAGAGTGTAGGGTATAGAGTGTAGGGATTAGAGTGTAGGGATTAGAGTGTAGGGATTAGAGTGTAGGGATTAGAGTGTAGGGATTGGAGTGTAGTGTATAGAGTGTAGGGTATAGAGTGTAGGGTATAGAGTGTAGGGTATAGTGTGTATGGTATAGAGTGTAGGGTATAAAGTGTAGAGTGTATGGTATAGAGTGTAGGGTATAGAGTGTAAAGTGTAGGGTATAGAGTGTATGGTATAGAGTGTAGGGTGTAGAGTGTATGGTATAGAGTGTAGGGTATAGAGTGTAGAGTGTAGGGTATAGAGTGTAGGGTATAGAGTGTAGGGTATAGGGAGTAGGGTATAGAGTGTAGGGTATAGAGTGTAGGGTACAGAGTGTAGGGTATAGAGTGTAGGGTACAGAGTGCAGGGTGTAGAGTGTAGGGTATAGAGTGTATAGTGTAGGGTATAGCGTCTAGGGTATAGAGTGTAGGGTGTAAAGTGGAGGGTGTAGAGTGTAGGGTGTAGAGTGTAGGGTGTAGAGTGTAGGGTGTAGAGTGTATGGTATAGAGTGTAGGGTATAGAGTGTAGAGTGTAGGGTATAGAGTGTAGGGTATAGAGTGTAGGGTATAGAGTGTAGGGTGTAGAGTGTAGGGTATAGAGTGTAGAGTTTAGGGTAGAGAGTGTGGGGCATAGAGTGTATGGTATACAGTGTAGAGTGTAGGGTATAGAGTGTATAGTGTAGGGTATAGAGTGTAGGGTATAAAGTGTATGGTATAGAGTGTAGGGTATAAAGTGTAGAGTGTAGGGTATAGAGTGTATGGTATAGAGTGTAGGGTATAAAGTGTAGAGTGTAGGGTATAGAGTGTAGGGTATAGAGTGTAGGGTATAGAGTGTAGGGTAAAGAGTGTAGAGTGTAGGGTACAGAGTGCAGGGTGTAGAGTGTAGGGTATAGAGTGTAGAGTGTAGAGTGTAGGGTGTAGAGTGTAGGGTATAGAGTGTAGGGTATAGAGTGTAGGGTATAGAGTGTAGGGTATAAAGTGTAGGGTGTAGGGTATAGAGTGTAGGGTATAGAGTGCAGGTTGTAGAGTGTAGGGTATAGAGTGTATGGTATAGGGTGTAGGGTATAAAGTGTAGGGTATAGAGTGTAGGGTATAGAATGTAGGGTATAGAGTGTAGGGTATAGAGTGTATGCTATAGAGTGTAGAGTATATAGTGTAGAGTGTAGGGTATAGAGTGTAGGGTATAGAGTGTAGGGTGTAGGGATTAGAGTGTAGGGATTAGAGTGTAGGGATTAGAGTGTAGGGTGTAGAGTGTAGGGTGTAGAGTGTAGGGTATAGAGTGTAGGGTATAGAGTGTAGGGTATAGAGTGTAGAGTGTAGGGATTAGAGTGTAGGGTATAGAGTGTAGGGTATAGAATGTAGGGTATAGAGTGTAGGGTAAAGAGTGTAGAGTGTAGGGTACAGAGTGCAGGGTGTAGAGTGTAGGGAATAGAGTGTAGAGTGTAGGGTGTAGAGTGTAGGGTGTAGAGTGTAGGGTGTAGGGTATAGAGTGTAGGGTATAGAGTGTAGGGTATAGAGTGTATGGTATAGAGCTTAGGGTGCAGAGTGTAGGGTATAGAATGTAGAGTTTAGGGTAGAGAGTGTGGGGCATAGAGTGTATGGTATACAGTGTAGAGTGTAGGGTATAGAGTGTATAGTGTAGGGTATAGAGTGTAGGGTATAGAGTGTATGGTATAGAGTGTAGGGGATAAAGTGTAGAGTGTAGGGTATATAGTGTATGGTATAGAGTGTAGGGTATAAAGTGTAGAGTGTAGGGTATAGAGTGTAGGGTATAGAGTGTAGAGTTTAGAGTGTAGGGTATAGAATGTAGAGTGTAGGGTGTAGAGTGTAAAGTGTAGGGTATAGAGTGTAGGATATAGAGTGTAGAGTGTAGGGTATAGAGTGTAGGGTATACAGTGTATGGTATAGAGTGTAGGGTATAGAGTGTAGAGTGTAGGGTATAGAGTGTAGGGTATAGAGTGTAGGGTATAGAGTGTAAAGTATAGATTGTAGGGTATAGGGTATAGGGTATAGAGTGTATGGTGTAGAGTGTAGGGTATAGAGTGTAGAGTGTAGGGTGTAGAGTGTGGGGTGTAGAGTGGTGTAGAGTGTAGGATGTAGAGTGTATGGTTTAGAGTGTAGGGTATAGAGTATAGCGTGTATGGTATAGAGTGTAGTGTATAGAGTGTAGGGTATAGGGTATAGAGTGTAAGGTATAGAGTGTAGGGTATAGATTTTAGAGTGTAAGGTATAGAGTGTAGGGTGTGGAGTGTAGGGTATAGAGTGTAGGGTATAGAGTGTATGGTATAGAGTGTAGGGTATAGAGTGTATGGTATAGAGTGTAGAGTGTAGGGTATAGAGTGTATTTTATAGAGTGTAGGGTATAGAGTGTAGGGTATAGAGTGTAGAGTGTAGGGTATAGAGTGTAGGGTATAGAGTGTAGAGTGTAGGGTATAGAGTGTAGGGTATAGAGTGTAGGGTATAGAGTGTAGAGTGTAGGGATTAGAGTGTAGGGATTAGAGTGTAGGGTATAGAGTGTAGAGTGTAGAGTATAGAGTGTGGGGTATAGAGTGTAGGGATTAGAGTGTAGGGATTAGAGTGTAGGGATTAGAGTGTAGGGATTAGAGTGTTGGGATTGGAGTGTAGGGTATAGAGTGTAGGGTATAGAGTGTAGGGTATAGAGTGTAGGGTATAGTGTGTATGGTATAGAGTGTAGGGTATAAAGTGTAGAGTGTATGGTATAGAGTGTAGGGTATAGAGTGTAAAGTGTAGGGTATAGAGTGTATGGTATAGAGTGTAGGGTGTAGAGTGTATGGTATAGAGTGTAGGGTATAGAGTGTAGAGTGTAGGGTATAGAGTGTAGGGTATAGAGTGTAGGGTATAGAGAGTAGGGTATAGAGTGTAGGGTATAGAGTGTAGGGTACAGAGTGTAGGGTATAGAGTGTAGGGTACAGAGTGCAGGGTGTAGAGTGTAGGGTATAGAGTGTATAGTGTAGGGTATAGAGTGTAGGGTATAGAGTGTAGGGTGTAAAGTGTAGGGTGTAGAGTGTAGGGTGTAGAGTGTAGGGTGAAGAGTGTATGGTATAGAGTGTAGGGTATAGAGTGTAGAGTGTAGGGTATAGAGTGTAGGGTATAGAGTGTAGGGTATAGAGTGTAGGGTATAGAGTGTAGGGTGTAGAGTGTAGGGTATAGAGTGTAGAGTTTAGGGTAGAGAGTGTGGGGCATAGAGTGTATGGTATACAGTGTAGAGTGTAGGGTATAGAGTGTATAGTGTAGGGTATAGAGTGTAGGGTATAGAGTGTATGGTATAGAGTGTAGGGTATAAAGTGTAGAGTGTAGGGTATAGAGTGTATGGTATAGAGTGTAGGGTATAAAGTGTAGAGTGTAGGGTATAGAGTGTAGGGTATAGAGTGTAGGGTATAGAGTGTAGGGTAAAGAGTGTAGAGTGTAGGGTACAGAGTGCAGGGTGTAGAATGTAGGGTATAGAGTGTAGAGTGTAGAGTGTAGGGTGTAGAGTGTAGGGTATAGAGTGTAGGGTATAGAGTGTAGGGTATAGAGTGTAGGGTATAAAGTGTAGGGTGTAGGGTATAGAGTGTAGGGTATAGAGTGCAGGTTGTAGAGTGTAGGGTATAGAGTGTATGGTATAGGGTGTAGGGTATAAAGTGTAGGGTATAGAGTGTAGGGTATAGAATGTAGGGTATAGAGTGTAGGGTATAGAGTGTAGGGTATAGAGTGTATGCTATAGAGTGTAGAGTCTATAGTGTAGAGTGTAGGGTATAGAGTGTAGGGTATAGAGTGTAGGGTATAGAGTGTAGGGTGTAGGGATTAGAGTGTAGGGATTAGAGTGTAGGGATTAGAGTGTAGGGTGTAGAGTGTAGGGTGTAGAGTGTAGGGTATAGAGTGTAGGGTATAGAGTGTAGGGTATAGAGTGTAGAGTGTAGGGATTAGAGTGTAGGGTATAGAGTGTAGGGTATAGAATGTAGGGTATAGAGTGTAGGGTAAAGAGTGTAGAGTGTAGGGTACAGAGTGCAGGGTGTAGAGTGTAGGGAATAGAGTGTAGAGTGTAGGGTGTAGAGTGTAGGGTGTAGAGTGTAGGGTGTAGGGTATAGAGTGTAGGGTATAGAGTGTAGGGTGTAGGGATTAGAGTGTAGGGATTAGAGTGTAGGGATTAGAGTGTAGGGTGTAGAGTGTAGGGTGTAGAGTGTAGGGTATAGAGTGTAGGGTATAGAGTGTAGGGTATAGAGTGTAGAGTGTAGGGATTAGAGTGTAGGGTATAGAGTGTAGGGTATAGAGTAGAGTGTAGAGTGTAGGCTATAGAGTGTAGACTATAGAGTGTAGGGTATAGAGTGTAGGGTATAGAGTGTAGGGTATAGAGTGTAAGGTGTAGGGTATAGAGTGTAGGGTATAGAGTGCAGGTTGTAGAGTGTAGGGTATAGAGTGTAGGGTATAGAGAGTAGGGTATAAAGTGTAGAGTGTAGGGTATAGAGTGTATAGTGTAGGGTATAGAGTGTAGGGTATAGAGTGTAGAGTGTAGGGTATAGAGTGTATGCTATAGAGTGTATGGTGTAGAGTGTATGGTATAGAGTGTAGGGTATAGAGTGTAGAGTGTATGGTATAGAGTGTATGGTATAGAGTGTAGGGTATAGAGTGTAGGGTATAGAGTGTAGGGTATAGAGTGTATGTTATAGAGTGTAGGGTATAGAGTGTAGAGTGTAGGGTATAGAGTTTACAGTGTAGGGTATAGAGTGTAGGGTATAGAGTGTAAGGTATAGAGTGTAGGGTGTAGAGTGTAGGGTATAGAGTGCAGGTTATTGAGTGTATGGTATAGAGTGTATGGTATAGAGTGTAGGGTATAGAGTGTATGGTATAGAGTGTAGGGTATAGAGTGTAGAGTGTAGGGATTAGAGTGTAGGGTGTAGAGTGTATGGTATAGAGTGTAGAGTGTAGGTTATCGAGTGTAGGGTATAGAGTGTAGGGTGTAGAGTGTAGGGTATAGAGTGTTGGGTGTAGAGTGCAGGGTGTAGAGTGCAGGGTATAGAGTGTAGGATATAGAGTGTAGAGTGTAGGGTATAGAGTGTAGGGTGTAGGGTATAGAGTGTAGAGTGTAGGGATTAGAGTGTAGGGTATAGAGTGTAGGGTATAGAGTAGAGTGTAGAGTGTAGGCTATAGAGTGTAGACTATAGAGTGTAGGGTATAGAGTGTAGGGTATAGAGTGTAGGGTATAGAGTGTAAGGTGTAGGGTATAGAGTGTAGGGTATAGAGTGCAGGTTGTAGAGTGTAGGGTATAGAGTGTAGGGTATAGAGAGTAGGGTATAAAGTGTAGAGTGTAGGGTATAGAGTGTATAGTGTAGGGTATAGAGTGTAGGGTATAGAGTGTAGAGTGTAGGGTATAGAGTGTATGCTATAGAGTGTATGGTGTAGAGTGTATGGTATAGAGTGTAGGGTATAGAGTGTAGAGTGTATGGTATAGAGTGTATGGTATAGAGTGTAGGGTATAGAGTGTAGGGTATAGAGTGTAGGGTATAGAGTGTATGTTATAGAGTGTAGGGTATAGAGTGTAGAGTGTAGGGTATAGAGTTTACAGTGTAGGGTATAGAGTGTAGGGTATAGAGTGTAAGGTATAGAGTGTAGGGTGTAGAGTGTAGGGTATAGAGTGCAGGTTATTGAGTGTATGGTATAGAGTGTATGGTATAGAGTGTAGGGTATAGAGTGTATGGTATAGAGTGTAGGGTATAGAGTGTAGAGTGTAGGGATTAGAGTGTAGGGTGTAGAGTGTATGGTATAGAGTGTAGAGTGTAGGTTATCGAGTGTAGGGTATAGAGTGTAGGGTGTAGAGTGTAGGGTATAGAGTGTTGGGTGTAGAGTGCAGGGTGTAGAGTGCAGGGTATAGAGTGTAGGATATAGAGTGTAGAGTGTAGGGTATAGAGTGTAGGGTGTAGGGTATAGAGTGTAGAGTGTAGGGTATAGAGTGTAGGGTATAGAGTGTAGGGTATAGAGTGTAGGGAATAGAGTGTAGAGTGTAAGGTGTAGAGTGTAGGGTATAGAGTGTAGGGTATATACTGTAGGGTATAGAGTGTAAAGTGTAGGGTATAGAGTGTAGGGTATAGAGTGTAGGGTTTAGAGTGTTGGGTGTAGAGTGCAGGGTGTAGAGTGCAGGGTATAGAGTGTAGGGTATAGAGTGTAGGGTATAAAGTGTAGAGTGTAGGGTATAGAGTGTATAGTGTAGGGTATAGAGTGTAGGGTATAGAGTGTAGGGTATAGAGTGTAGGGTATAGGGTATAGAGTGTAGGGTGTAGGGTGTAGAGTGTAGGGTGTTGAGTGTAGGGTATAGAGTGTAGGGTATAGAGTGTAGGGTGTAGGGTATAGAGTGTAGGGGATAGAGTGTAGGGTATAGAGTGTAGAGTTTATGGTATAGAGTGTAGAGTGTAGGGTATAGAGTGTAGGGTATAGACTGTAGGGTATAGAGTGTGGCGTAAAGAGTGTAGGGTATAGAGTGTAGAGTGTAGGGTATAGAGTGTACGGTATGGAGTGTAGGGTATAGAGTGTAGGGTATAGAGTGTAGAGTGTAGGGTATAGAATGTAGAGTATAGAGTGTAGGGTATAGAGTGTAGGGAATAGAGTGTATAGTGTAAGGTATAGAGTGTAGAGTGTAGGGTATAGACGGTAGGGTGTAGAGTGTAGGGAGTAGAGTGTAGGGTATAAAGTGTAGGGTATAGAGTGCAGGGTATAGAGTGTAGGGTGTAGAGTGTAGGCTATAGAGTGTAGGGTATAGAGTGTAGGGTATAGAATGTAGGGTATAGAGTGTAGGGTATAGAGTGTAGGGTATAGAGTGTAGAGTGTAGGGTACAGAGTGTAGGGTATAGATTGCAGGTTGTAGAGTGCAGGTTGTAGAGTGTAGGGTATAGAGTGTAGGGTATAGAGTGTAGGGTTTAGAGTGTAGGGTATAGAGTGTAGGGTATAAAGTGTAGAGTGTAGGATATAGAGTGTATAGTGTAGGGTATAGAGTGTAGGGTATAGAGTGTAGGGTATAGAGTGTATAGTGTAGGGTATAGAGTGTATGCTATAGAGTGTATGGTGTAGAGTGTATGGTATAGAGTGTAGGGTGTAGAGTGTATGGTATAGAGTGTAGGGTGTAGAGTGTAGAGTATAGAGTGTAGGGTATAGAGTGTATGTTATAGAGTGTAGGGTATAGAGTGTAGAGTGTAGGGTATAGAGTTTAGAGTGTAGGGTATAGAGTGTAGGGTATAGAGTGTAGTGTATAGAGTGTAGGGTAAAGAGTGTAGAGTGTAGGGTACAGAGTGCAGGGTATAGAGTGTAGGGTATAGAGTGTAGAGTGTAGGGTATAGAGTGTAGGGTATAGACTGTAGGGTATAGAGTGTGGCGTAAAGAGTGTAGGGTATAGAGTGTAGAGTGTAGGGTATAGAGTGTACGGTATGGAGTGTAGGGTATAGAGTGTAGGGTATAGAGTGTAGAGTGTAGGGTATAGAATGTAGAGTATAGAGTGTAGGGTATAGAGTGTAGGGAATAGAGTGTATAGTGTAAGGTATAGAGTGTAGAGTGTAGGGTATAGACGGTAGGGTGTAGAGTGTAGGGAGTAGAGTGTAGGGTATAGAGTGTAGGGTATAGAGTGCAGGGTATAGAGTGTAGGGTGTAGAGTGTAGGCTATAGAGTGTAGGGTATAGAGTGTAGGGTATAGAATGTAGGGTATAGAGTGTAGGGTATAGAGTGTAGGGTATAGAGTGTAGAGTGTAGGGTACAGAGTGTAGGGTATAGATTGCAGGTTGTAGAGTGCAGGTTGTAGAGTGTAGGGTATAGAGTGTAGGGTATAGAGTGTAGGGTTTAGAGTGTAGGGTATAGAGTGTAGGGTATAAAGTGTAGAGTGTAGGATATAGAGTGTATAGTGTAGGGTATAGAGTGTAGGGTATAGAGTGTAGGGTATAGAGTGTATAGTGTAGGGTATAGAGTGTATGCTATAGAGTGTATGGTGTAGAGTGTATGGTATAGAGTGTAGGGTGTAGAGTGTATGGTATAGAGTGTAGGGTGTAGAGTGTAGAGTATAGAGTGTAGGGTATAGAGTGTATGTTATAGAGTGTAGGGTATAGAGTGTAGAGTGTAGGGTATAGAGTTTAGAGTGTAGGGTATAGAGTGTAGGGTATAGAGTGTAGTGTATAGAGTGTAGGGTAAAGAGTGTAGAGAGTAGGGTACAGAGTGCAGGGTATAGAGTGTAGGGTATAGAGTGTAGAGTGTAGGGTGTAGAGTGTAGGGTGTAGAGTGTAGGGTATAGAGTGTAGAGTGTAGGGTGTAGAGTGTAGGGTGTAGGGTATAGAGTGTAGGGTATAGAGTGTAGGGTATAGAGTGTAGGGTATAGGGTGTAGGGATTAGAGTGTAGGGATTAGAGTGTAGGGATTAGAGTGTAGGGTGTAGAGTGTAGGGTATAGAGTGTAGGGTATAGAGTGTAGGGTATAGAGTGTAGGGTATAGAGTGCAGGTTGTAGAGTGTAGGGTATAGAGTGTAGGGTAAAGAGTGTAGAGTGTAGGGTACAGAGTGCAGGGTGTAGAGTGTAGGGTATAGAGTGTAGGGTCTAGGGTGTAGAGTGTAGGGTATAGAGTGTACGGTATGGAGTGTAGGGTATAGAGTGTAGGGTATAGAGTGTAGAGTGTAGGGTATAGAATGTAGGGTATAGAGTGTAGGGTATAGAGTGTAGGGAATAGAGTGTATAGTGTAAGGTATAGAGTGTAGAGTGTAGGGTATAGACGGTAGGGTGTAGAGTGTAGGGAGTAGAGTGTAGGGTATAGAGTGTAGAGTGTAGGGTATAGAGTGCAGGGTATAGAGTGTAGGGTGTAGAGTGTAGGCTATAGAGTGTAGGGTATAGAGTGTAGAGTGTAGGGTATAGAGTGTAGGGTATAGAGTGTAGGGTATAGAGTGTAGGGTATAGAGTGTAGAGTGTAGGGTACAGAGTGTAGGGTATAGATTGCAGGTTGTAGAGTGCAGGTTGTAGAGTGTAGGGTATAGAGTGTAGGGTATAGAGTGTAGGGTATAGAGTGTAGGGTATAAAGTGTAGAGTGTAGGGCATAGAGTGTATAGTGTAGGGTATAGAGTGTAGGGTATAGAGTGTAGGGTATAGAGTGTATAGTGTAGGGTATAGAGTGTATGCTATAGAGTGTATGGTGTAGAGTGTATGGTATAGAGTGCAGGGTGTAGAGTGTATGGTATAGAGTGTAGGGTGTAGAGTGTAGGGTATAGAGTGTAGGGTATAGAGTGTATGTCATAGAGTGTAGGGTATAGAGTGTAGAGTGTAGGGTATAGAGTTTAGAGTGTAGGGTATAGAGTGTAGGGTATAGAGTGTAGTGTTTAGAGTGTAGGGTAAAGAGTGTAGAGTGTAGGGTACAGAGTGCAGGGTGTAGAGTGTAGGGTATAGAGTGTAGAGTGTAGGGTGTAGAGTGTAGGGTGTAGAGTGTAGGGTATAGAGCGTAGAGTGTAGGGTGTAGAGTGTAGGGTGTAGGGTATAGAGTGTAGGGTATAGAGTGTAGGGTATAGAGTGTAGGGTATAGGGTGTAGGGATTAGAGTGTAGGGATTAGAGTGTAGGGATTAGAGTGTAGGGTGTAAAGTGTAGGGTATAGAGTGTAGGGTATAGAGTGTAGGGTATAGAGTGTAGGGTATAGAGTGCAGGTTGTAGAGTGTAGGGTATAGAGTGTAGGGTAAAGAGTGTAGAGTGTAGGGTACAGAGTGCAGGGTGTAGAGTGTAGGGTATAGAGTGTAGGGTCTAGGGTGTAGAGTGTAGGGTATAGAGTGTAGAGTGTAGGGTGTAGAGTGTAGGGTGTAGGGTATAGAGTGTAGGGTATAGAGTGTAGGGTATAGAGTGTAGGGTATAGAGTGTAGAGTGTAGGGATTAGTGTGTAGGGTATAGAGTGTAGGCTATAGAGTGTAGGGTGTAGAGTGTAGGGTATAGAGTGTATGGTATAGAGTGTAGGGTATAGAGTGTAGGGTATAGAGTGTATGTTATAGAGTGTAGGGTATAGAGTGTAGAGTGTAGGGTATAGAGTTTAGAGTGTAGGGTATAGAGTGTAGGGTATAGAGTGTAAGGTATAGAGTGTAGAGTGTAGGGTATAGAGTGTAGGGTATAGAGTGTAGGGTATAGAGTGTAGGGTAAAGAGTGTAGAGTGTAGGGTACAGAGTGCAGGGTGTAGAGTGTAGGGTATAGAGTGTAGGGTGTAGAGTGTAGGGTATAGAGTGTAGGGTGTAGAGTGTAGGGTGTAGGGTTTAGAGTGTAGGGTATAGAGTGTAGGGTATAGAGTGTAGAGTGTAGAGTGTAGGGTGTAGAGTGTAGGGTATAGAGTGTAGGGTATAGAGTGTAGGGTATAGAGTGTAGGGTGTAGGGATTAGAGTGTAGGGATTAAAGTGTAGGGTGTAGAGTGTAGGGTGTAGAGTGTAGGGTATAGAGTGTAGGGTATAGAGTGTAGGGTATAAAGCGTAGAGTGTAGGGTATAGAGTGTATAGTGTAGGGTATAGAGTGTAGGGTATAGAGTGTAGGGTATAGGGTATAGAGTGTAGGGTGTAGAGTGTAGGGTGAAGGGTGTAGAGTGTATGGTATAAAGTGTAGGGTATAGAGTGTAGGGATTAGAGTGTAGGGTATAGAGTGTAGGGTATAGAGTGTAGGGTATAGAGTGTAGGGTGTAGAGTGTAGAGTGTAGGGTATAGAGTGTAGAGTGTAGGGTATAGAGTGTAGGGTGTAGAGTGTAGAGTGTAGGGTATAGAGTGTAGAGTGTAGCGGATAGAATGTAGGGTATAGAGTGTAAGGTGTAGAGTGTAGGGTATAGAGTGTATGGTATAGAGTGTTGGGTATAAAGTATAGAGTGTATGGTATAGAGTGTAGGGTATAAAGTGTAGAGTGTAGGGTATAGAGTGTAGGGTATAGAGTGTAGAGTGTAGGGTAAAGAGTGTAGGGTATAGAGTGTAGGGTATAGAGTGTAGAGTGTAGGGTATAGAGTGTAGAGTATAGAGTGCAGGTTGTAAAGTGTAGGGTATAGAGTGTATGGTATGGAGTGTAGGGTATAAAGTGTAGAGTGTAGTGTATAGAGTGTAGGGTATAGAGTGTAGGAAATAGAGTGTAGGGTAAAGAGTGTAGAGTGTAGGGTACAGAGTGCAGGGTGTAGAGTGTAGGGTATAGAGTGTAGGGTGTAGAGTGTAGGGTATAGAGTGTAGGGTGTAGAGTGTAGGGTGTGAGGTATAGAGTGTAGGGTATAGAGTGTAGGGTATAGAGTGTAGAGTGTAGAGTGTAGGGTGTAGAGTGTAGGGTATAGAGTGTAGGGTATAGCGTGTAGGGTATAGAGTGTAGGGTATAGAGTGTAGGGTGTAGGGATAAGAGTGTAGGGATTAGAGTGTAGGGTGTAGAGTGTAGGGTATAGAGTGTAGGGTATAGAGTGTAGGGTATAAAGCGTAGAGTGTAGGGTATAGAGTGTATAGTGTAGGGTATAGAGTGTAGGGTATAGAGTGTAGGGTATAGAGTGTAGGGTATAGGGTATAGAGTGTAGGGTGTAGAGTGTAGGGTGTAGGGTGTAGAGTGTATGGTATAGAGTGTAGGGTATAGAGTGTAGGGATTAGAGTGTAGGGTATAGAGTGTAGGGTATAGAGTGTAGGGTATAGAGTGTAGGGTGTAGAGTGTAGAGTGTAGGGTATAGAGTGTAGAGTGTAGGGTATAGAGTGTAGGGTATAGAGTAGAGTGTAGAGTGTAGGGTATAGAGTGTAGAGTGTAGGGGATAGAATGTAGGGTATAGAGAGTAAGGTGTAGAGTGTAGGGTATAGAGTGTATGGTATAGAGTGTGGGGTATAAAGTGTAGAGTGTAGGGTATGGAGTGTAGGGTATAGAGTGTATGGTATAGAGTGTAGGGTTTAAAGTGTAGAGTGTAGGGTATAGAGTGTAGGGTATAGAGTGTAGAGTGTAGGGTAAAGAGTGTAGGGCATAGAGTGTAGGGTATAGAGTGTAGAGTGTAGGGTATAGAGTGTAGGGTATAGAGTGTAGGGTATAAAGTGTAGAGTGTAGTGTATAGAGTGTAGGGTATAGAGTGTAGGGTATAGAGTGTAGGGTATAGAGTGTAGGCTATAGAGTGTAGAGTGTAGGGTGTAGAGTCTAGGGTATAGAGTGTAGGGTATAGAGTGTAGGGTATAGAGTGTGGAGAAGAGAGTGTAGGGTATAGAGTGCAGGGTATAGAATGTAGAGTGTAGAGTGTAGGGTGTAGAGTGCAAAGTGTAGGGTATAGAGTGTAAGGTATAGAGTGTAGTGTATAGAGTGTATGTTATAGAGTGTAGGGTATAGAGTGTAGAGTTTAGGGTATAGAGTGTAGTGTATAGAGTGTATGGTATAGAGTGTATGGTATAGAGTGTAGAGTGTAGGGTATAGAGTGTAGGGTATAGAGTGTAGGGTATAGAGTGTAGGGTATAGAGTGTAGGGTATAGAGTGTAGAGTGTAGGGTATAGAGTGTAGGGTATAGAGTGTAGGGTATAGAGTGTAGGGTATAGAGTGTAAGGTATAGAGTGTAGGTTATAGAGTGTAGGGTATAGAGTGTAGGGTATAGAGTGTAGCTTATAGAGCGTAGGGTGTAGGGTATAGAGTGTAGGGTATAGAGTGTAGGGTATAGAGTGTAGAGTGTAGGGTATAGAGTGTATGGTATAAAGCTTAGGGTGTAGAGCGTAGGGTATAGAGTGTAGAGTTTAGGGTATAGAGTGTGGGGCATAGAGTGTATGGTATACAGTTTAGAGTGTAGGGTATAGAGTGTAGGGTATAGAGTGTAGGGTATAGAGTGTAGAGTGTAGGGTATAGAGTGTAGGGTATAGAGTGCAGGTTGTAGAGTGTAGGGTATAGAGTGTAGGGTATAGAGTGTAGGGTATAAAGTGTAGAGTGTAGGGTATAGAGTGTATAGTGTAGGGTATAGAGTGTAGGGTATAGAGTGTAGGGTATAGAGTGTATAGTGTAGGGTATAGAGTGTATGCTATAGAGTGTATGGTGTAGAGTGTATGGTATAGAGTGTAGGGTGTAGAGTGTATGGTATAGAGTGTAGGGTATAGAGTGTAGGGTATAGAGTGTAGGGTATAGAGTGTATGTTATAGAGTGTAGGGTATAGAGTGTAGAGTGTAGGGTATAGAGTTTAGAGTGTAGGGTATAGAGTGTAGGGTATAGAGTGTAAGGTATATAGTGTAGAGTGTAGGGTATAGAGTGTAGGGTATAGAGTGTAGGGTATAGAGTGTAGGGTAAAGAGTGTAGAGTGTAGGGTACAGAGTGCAGGGTGTAGAGTGTAGGGTATAGAGTGTAGAGTGTAGGGTGTAGAGTGTAGGGTGTAGAGTGTAGGGTATAGAGCGTAGAGTGTAGGGTGTAGAGTGTAGGGTGTAGGGTATAGAGTGTAGGGTATAGAGTGTAGGGTATAGAGTGTAGGGTATAGGGTGTAGGGATTAGAGTGTAGGGATTAGAGTGTAGGGATTAGAGTGTAGGGTGTAAAGTGTAGGGTATAGAGTGTAGGGTATAGAGTGTAGGGTATAGAGTGTAGGGTATAGAGTGCAGGTTGTAGAGTGTAGGGTATAGAGTGTAGGGTAAAGAGTGTAGAGTGTAGGGTACAGAGTGCAGGGTGTAGAGTGTAGGGTATAGAGTGTAGGGTCTAGGGTGTAGAGTGTAGGGTATAGAGTGTAGAGTGTAGGGTGTAGAGTGTAGGGTGTAGGGTATAGAGTGTAGGGTATAGAGTGTAGGGTATAGAGTGTAGGGTATAGAGTGTAGAGTGTAGGGATTAGTGTGTAGGGTATAGAGTGTAGGCTATAGAGTGTAGGGTGTAGAGTGTAGGGTATAGAGTGTATGGTATAGAGTGTAGGGTATAGAGTGTAGGGTATAGAGTGTATGTTATAGAGTGTAGGGTATAGAGTGTAGAGTGTAGGGTATAGAGTTTAGAGTGTAGGGTATAGAGTGTAGGGTATAGAGTGTAAGGTATAGAGTGTAGAGTGTAGGGTATAGAGTGTAGGGTATAGAGTGTAGGGTATAGAGTGTAGGGTAAAGAGTGTAGAGTGTAGGGTACAGAGTGCAGGGTGTAGAGTGTAGGGTATAGAGTGTAGGGTGTAGAGTGTAGGGTATAGAGTGTAGGGTGTAGAGTGTAGGGTGTAGGGTATAGAGTGTAGGGTATAGAGTGTAGGGTATAGAGTGTAGAGTGTAGAGTGTAGGGTGTAGAGTGTAGGGTATAGAGTGTAGGGTATAGAGTGTAGGGTATAGAGTGTAGGGTGTAGGGATTAGAGTGTAGGGATTAAAGTGTAGGGTGTAGAGTGTAGGGTGTAGAGTGTAGGGTATAGAGTGTAGGGTATAGAGTGTAGGGTATAGAGTGTAGGGTATAAAGCGTAGAGTGTAGGGTATAGAGTGTATAGTGTAGGGTATAGAGTGTAGGGTATAGAGTGTAGGGTATAGAGTGTAGGGTATAGGGTATAGAGTGTAGGGTGTAGAGTGTAGGGTGAAGGGTGTAGAGTGTATGGTATAAAGTGTAGGGTATAGAGTGTAGGGATTAGAGTGTAGGGTATAGAGTGTAGGGTATAGAGTGTAGGGTATAGAGTGTAGGGTGTAGAGTGTAGAGTGTAGGGTATAGAGTGTAGAGTGTAGGGTATAGAGTGTAGGGTGTAGAGTGTAGAGTGTAGGGTATAGAGTGTAGAGTGTAGCGGATAGAATGTAGGGTATAGAGTGTAAGGTGTAGAGTGTAGGGTATAGAGTATATGGTATAGAGTGTTGGGTATAAAGTATAGAGTGTATGGTATAGAGTGTAGGGTATAAAGTGTAGAGTGTAGGGTATAGAGTGTAGGGTATAGAGTGTAGAGTGTAGGGTAAAGAGTGTAGGGTATAGAGTGTAGGGTATAGAGTGTAGAGTGTAGGGTATAGAGTGTAGAGTATAGAGTGCAGGTTGTAAAGTGTAGGGTATAGAGTGTATGGTATGGAGTGTAGGGTATAAAGTGTAGAGTGTAGTGTATAGAGTGTAGGGTATAGAGTGTAGGAAATAGAGTGTAGGGTAAAGAGTGTAGAGTGTAGGGTACAGAGTGCAGGGTGTAGAGTGTAGGGTATAGAGTGTAGGGTGTAGAGTGTAGGGTATAGAGTGTAGGGTGTAGAGTGTAGGGTGTGAGGTATAGAGTGTAGGGTATAGAGTGTAGGGTATAGAGTGTAGAGTGTAGAGTGTAGGGTGTAGAGTGTAGGGTATAGAGTGTAGGGTATAGAGTGTAGGGTATAGAGTGTAGGGTATAGAGTGTAGGGTGTAGGGATAAGAGTGTAGGGATTAGAGTGTAGGGTGTAGAGTGTAGGGTATAGAGTGTAGGGTATAGAGTGTAGGGTATAAAGCGTAGAGTGTAGGGTATAGAGTGTATAGTGTAGGGTATAGAGTGTAGGGTATAGAGTGTAGGGTATAGAGTGTAGGGTATAGGGTATAGAGTGTAGGGTGTAGAGTGTAGGGTGTAGGGTGTAGAGTGTATGGTATAGAGTGTAGGGTATAGAGTGTAGGGATTAGAGTGTAGGGTATAGAGTGTAGGGTATAGAGTGTAGGGTATAGAGTGTAGGGTGTAGAGTGTAGAGTGTAGGGTATAGAGTGTAGAGTGTAGGGTATAGAGTGTAGGGTATAGAGTAGAGTGTAGAGTGTAGGGTATAGAGTGTAGAGTGTAGGGGATAGAATGTAGGGTATAGAGAGTAAGGTGTAGAGTGTAGGGTATAGAGTGTATGGTATAGAGTGTGGGGTATAAAGTGTAGAGTGTAGGGTATAGAGTGTAGGGTATAGAGTGTAGGGTATAGAGTGTAGGGTATAGAGTGTAGGCTATAGAGTGTAGAGTGTAGGGTGTAGAGTGTAGGGTATAGAGTGTAGGGTATAGAGTGTAGGGTATAGAGTGTGGAGAAGAGAGTGTAGGGTATAGAGTGTAGGGTATAGAATGTAGAGTGTAGGGTGTAGAGTGCAAAGTGTAGGGTATAGAGTGTAAGGTATAGAGTGTAGTGTATAGAGTGTATGTTATAGAGTGTAGGGTATAGAGTGTAGAGTTTAGGGTATAGAGTGTAGTGTATAGAGTGTATGGTATAGAGTGTATGGTATAGAGTGTAGAGTGTAGGGTATAGAGTGTAGGGTATAGAGTGTAGGGTATAGAGTGTAGGGTATAGAGTGTAGGGTATAGAGTGTAGAGTGTAGGGTATAGAGTGTGGGGTATAGAGTGTAGGGTATAGAGTGTAGGGTATAGAGTGTAAGGTATAGAGTGTAGGTTATAGAGTGTAGGGTATAGAGTGTAGGGTATAGAGTGTAGCTTATAGAGCGTAGGGTGTAGGGTATAGAGTGTAGGGTATAGAGTGTAGGGTATAGAGTGTAGAGTGTAGGGTATAGAGTGTATGGTATAAAGCTTAGGGTGTAGAGCGTAGGGTATAGAGTGTAGAGTTTAGGGTATAGAGTGTGGGGCATAGAGTGTATGGTATACAGTTTAGAGTGTAGGGTATAGAGTGTAGGTTATAGAGTGTAGGGTATAGAGTGTAGAGTGTAGGGTATAGAGTGTAGGGTATAGAGTGCAGGTTGTAGAGTGTAGGGTATAGAGTGTAGGGTATAGAGTGTAGGGTATAAAGTGTAGAGTGTAGGGTATAGAGTGTATAGTGTAGGGTATAGAGTGTAGGGTATAGAGTGTAGGGTATAGAGTGTATAGTGTAGGGTATAGAGTGTATGCTATAGAGTGTATGGTGTAGAGTGTATGGTATAGAGTGTAGGGTGTAGAGTGTATGGTATAGAGTGTAGGGTATAGAGTGTAGGGTATAGAGTGTAGGGTATAGAGTGTATGTTATAGAGTGTAGGGTATAGAGTGTAGAGTGTAGGGTATAGAGTTTAGAGTGTAGGGTATAGAGTGTAGGGTATAGAGTGTAAGGTATATAGTGTAGAGTGTAGGGTATAGAGTGTAGGGTATAGAGTGTAGGGTATAGAGTGTAGGGTAAAGAGTGTAGAGTGTAGGGTACAGAGTGCAGGGTGTAGAGTGTAGGGTATAGAGTGTAGAGTGTAGGGTGTAGAGTGTAGGGTGTAGAGTGTAGGGTGTAGAGTGTAGGGTGTAGGGTATAGAGTGTAGGGTATAGAGTGTAGGGTATAGAGTGTAGGGTGTAGAGTGTAGGGTGTAGAGTGTAGGGTATAGAGTGTAGGGTATAGAGTGTAGGTTATAGAGTGTAGGGTGTAGGGATTAGAGTGTAGGGATTAGAGTGTAGGGTGTAGAGTGTAGGGTGTAGAGTGTAGGGTATAGAGTGTAGGGTATAGAGTGTAGGGTATAGAGTGTAGAGTGTAGGGATTAGAGTGTAGGGATTAGAGTGTAGGGTATAGAGTGTAGGGTATAGAGTGTAGGGTATAGAGTGTAGGGTATAGAGTGTAGGGTATAGATTGTAGGGAATAGAGTGTAGAGTGTAGGGTGTAGAATGTAAAGTGTAGGGTATAGAGTTTAAGGTATAGAGTGTAGTGTATAGAGTGTATGTTATAGAGTGTAGGGTATCGAGTGTAGAGTGTAGGGTATAGAGTGTAGGGTATAGAGTGTAGGGTATAGAGTGTAGGGTATAGAGTGTAGGGTATAGAGTGTAGGGTGTAGGGTATAGAGTGTAGGGTATAGAGTGCACGTTGTAGAGTGTAGGGTATAGAGTGTAGGGTATAGAGAGTAGGGTATAAAGTGTAGAGTGTAGGGTTTAGAGTGTATAGTGTAGGGTATAGAGTGTAGGGTATAGAGTGTAGGGTATAGAGTGTAGAGTGTAGGGTATAGAGTGTATGCTATAGAGTGTATGGTGTAGAGTGTATGGTATAGAGTGTAGGGTATAGAGTGTAGAGTGTAGGGTATAGAGTGTAGGGTATAGAGTGTAGGGTATAGAGTGTAGGGTATAGAGTGCATGTTATAGAGTGTAGGGTATAGAGTGTAGAGTGTAGAGTGTAGGGTATAGAGTTTAGAGTGTAGGGTATAGAGAGTAGGGTATAGAGTGTAGGGTATAGAGTGTAGGGTGTAGAGTGTAGGGTATAGAGTGCAGGGTATAGAGTGTAGGGTATAGAGTGTATGGTATAGAGTGTAGGGTATAGAGTGTAGGGTATAGAGTGTAGGGTATAGAGTGTATGGTATAGAGTGTAGGGTATAGAGTGTAGAGTGTAGGGTATAGAGTGTAGGGTATAGAGTGTAGGGTATAGAGTGTAGGCTATAGAGTGTAGGGTATAGAGTGTAGAGTGTAGGGTATAGAGTGTAGGGTGTAGAGTGTAGGGTATAGAGTGTTGGGTGTAGAGTGCAGGGTGTAGAGTGCAGGGTGTAGAGTGCAGTGTATAGAGTGTAGGTATAGATTGTAGGGTATAAAGTGTAGAGTGTAGGGTATAGAGTGTAGGGTATAGAGTGTAGGGTGTAGAGTGTAGGGTGTAGAGTGTATGGTATAGAGTGTAGGGTATAGATTGTAGGGTATAGAGTGTAGAGTGTAGGGTATAGAGTGTAGGGTATAGAGCTTAGGGTGTAGAGTATAGGACATAGAGTGTAGAGTTTAGGGTATAGAGTGTGGGGCATAGAGTGTATGGTATACAGTGTAGAGTGTAGAGTGTAGGGTATAGAGTGTATAATGTAGGGTACAGAGTGTAGGGTATAGAGTGTAGGGTGTAGAGTGTAGGGTGTAGAGTGTAGGGTATAGAGTGTAGGGTGTAGAGTGTATGGTATAGAGTGTAGGGTATAGAGTGTAGAGTGTAGGGTATAGAGTGTAGGGTATAGAGTGTAGGGTATAGAGTGTAGGGTATAGAGTGTAGGGTGTAGAGTGTAGGGTATAGAGTGTAGAGTTTAGGGTAGAGAGTGTGGGGCATAGAGTGTATGGTATACAGTGTAGAGTGTAGGGTATAGAATGTATAGTGTAGGGTATAGAGTGTAGGTTATAGAGTGTATGGTATAGAGTGTAGGGTATAAAGTGTAGAGTGTAGGGTATAGAGTGTATGGTATAGAGTGTAGGGTATAAAGTGTAGAGTGTAGGGTATAGAGTGTAGGGTATAGAGTGTAGTGTATAGAGTGTAGGGTATAGAGTGTAGGGTACAGAGTGTAGAGTGTAGGGTACAGAGTGCAGGGTGTAGAGTGTAGGGTATAGAGTGTAGAGTGTAGAGTGTAGGGTGTAGAGTGTAGGGTATAGAGTGTAGGGTATAGAGTGTAGGGTATAAAGTGTAGGGTGTAGGGTATAGAGTGTAGGGTATAGAGTGCAGGTTGTAGAGTGTAGGGTATAGAGTGTATGGTATAGGGTGTAGGGTATAAAGTGTAGGGTATAGAGTGTAGGGTACAGAGTGTAGGGTATAGAGTGTAGGGTATAGAGTGTAGGCTATAGAGTGTAGAGTATATAGTGTAGAGTGTAGGGTATAGAGTGTAGGGTATAGAGTGTAGGGTATAGAGTGTGGAGTATAGAGTGTAGGGTATAGAATGTAGAGTGTAGAGTGTAGGGTGTAGAGTGCAAAGTGTAGGGTATAGAGTGTAAGATATAGAGTGTAGTGTATAGAGTGTGGAGTATAGAGTGTAGGGTATAGAATGTAGAGTGTAGAGTGTAGGGTGTAGAGTGCAAAGTGTAGGGTATAGAGTGTAAGATATAGAGTGTAGTGTATAGAGTGTATGTTATAGAGTGTAGGGTATAGAGTGTAGAGTTTAGGGTATAGAGTGTAGTGTATAGATTGTATGGTATAGAGTGTATGGTATAGAGTGTAGAGTGTAGGGTATAGAGTGTAGGGTATAGAGTGTAGGGTATAGAGTGTAGGGTGTAGAGTGTAGGGTATAGAGTGTAGGGTATAGAGTGTAGGGTATAGAGTGTAGGTTATAGAGTGTAGCGTATAGAGCGTAGGGTGTAGGGTATAGAGTGTAGGGTATAGAGTGTAGGGTATAGAGTGTAGGGTATAGAGTGTATGGTATAGAGCTTAGGGTGCAGAGTGTAGGGTATAGAATGTAGAGTTTAGGGTAGAGAGTGTGGGGCATAGAGTGTATGGTATACAGTGTAGAGTGTAGGGTATAGAGTGTATAGTGTAGGGTATAGAGTGTAGGGTATAGAGTGTATGGTATAGAGTGTAGGGTATAAAGTGTAGAGTGTAGGGTATAGAGTGTATGGTATAGAGTGTAGGGTATAAAGTGTAGAGTGTAGGGTATAGAGTGTAGGGTATAGAGTGTAGGCTATAGAGTGTAGGGTTAAGAGTGTAGGGTATAGAATGTAGAGTGTAGGGTATAGAGTGTAAAGTGTAGGGTATAGAGTGTAGGATATAGAGTATAGAGTGTAGGGTATAGAGTGTAGGGTATACAGTGTATGGTATAGAGTGTAGGGTATAGAGTGTAGGGTATAGAGTGTATGGTATAGAGTGTAGGGTATAGAGTGTAGGGTATAGAGTGTAGGGTATAGAGTGTATGGTATAGAGTGTAGGGTATAGAGTGTAGAGTGTAGGGTATAGAGTGTAGGGTATAGAGTGTAGGGTATAGAGTGTAGGCTATAGAGTGTAGGGTATAGAGTGTAGAGTGTAGGGTATAGAGTGTAGGGTGTAGAGTGTAGGGTATAGAGTGTTGGGTGTAGAGTGCAGGGTGTAGAGTGCAGGGTGTAGAGTGCAGGGTATAGAGTGTAGGGTATAGAGTGTAGGGTATAAAGTGTAGAGTGTAGGGTATAGAGTGTAGGGTATAGAGTGTAGGGTGTAGAGTGTAGGGTATAGAGTGTAGAGTTTAGGGTAGAGAGTGTGGGGCATAGAGTGTATGGTATACAGTGTAGAGTGTAGGGTATAGAGTGTATAGTGTAGGGTATAGAGTGTAGGTTATAGAGTGTATGGTATAGAGTGTAGGGTATAAAGTGTAGAGTGTAGGGTATAGAGTGTAGGGTAAAGAGTGTAGAGTGTAGGGTACAGAGTGCAGGGTGTAGAGTGTAGGGTATAGAGTGTAGAGTGTAGAGTGTAGGGTGTAGAGTGTAGGGTATAGAGTGTAGGGTATAGAGTGTAGGGTATAGAGTGTAGGGTATAAAGTGTAGGGTGTAGGGTATAGAGTGTAGGGTATAGAGTGCAGGTTGTAGAGTGTCGGGTATAGAGTGTATGGTATAGGGTGTAGGGTATAAAGTGTAGGGTATAGAGTGTAGGGTATAGAGTGTAGGGTATAGAGTGTAGGGTATAGAGTGTAGGCTATAGAGTGTAGAGTATATAGTGTAGAGTGTAGGGTATAGAGTGTAGGGTATAGAGTGTAGGGTATAGAGTGTGGAGTATAGAGTGTAGGGTATAGAATGTAGAGTGTAGAGTGTAGGGTGTAGAGTGCAAAGTGTAGGGTATAGAGTGTAAGATATAGAGTGTAGTGTATAGAGTGTATGTTATAGAGTGTAGGGTATAGAGTGTAGAGTTTAGGGTATAGAGTGTAAGGTATAGAGTGTCGGGTGTGGAGTGTAGGGTATAGAGTGTAGGGTATAGAGTGTATGGTATAGAGTGTAGGGTATAGAGTGTATGGTATAGAGTGTAGAGTGTAGGGTATAGAGTGTGTTTTATAGAGTGTAGGGTATAGAGTGTAGGGTATAGAGTGTAGAGTGTAGGGTATAGAGTGTAGGGTATAGAGTGTAGAGTGTAGGGTATAGAGTGTAGGGTATAGAGTGTAGGGTATAGAGTGTAGAGTGTAGGGATTAGAGTGTAGGGATTAGAGTGTAGGGTATATAGTGTAGAGTGTAGAGTATAGAGTGTAGGGTATAGAGTGTAGGGATTAGAGTGTAGGGATTAGAGTGTAGGGATTAGAGTGTAGGGATTAGAGTGTAGGGATTAGAGTGTAGGGTATAGAGTGTAGGGTATAGAGTGTAGGGTATAGAGTGTAGGGTATAGTGTGTATGGTATAGAGTGTAGGGTATAAAGTGTAGAGTGTATGGTATAGAGTGTAGGGTATAGAGTGTAAAGTGTAGGGTATAGAGTGTATGGTATAGAGTGTAGGGTGTAGAGTGTATGGTATAGAGTGTAGGGTATAGAGTGTAGAGTGTAGGGTATAGAGTGTAGGGTATAGAGTGTAGGGTATAGAGTGTAGGGTATAGAGTGTAGGGTACAGAGTGTAGAGTGTAGGGTATAGAGTGTAGGGTACAGAGTGCAGGGTGTAGAGTGTAGGGTATAGAGTGTATAGTGTAGGGTATAGAGTGTAGGGTATAGAGTGTAGGGTGTAGAGTGTAGGGTAGAGAGTGTGGGACATAGAGTGTATGGTATACAGTGTAGAGTGTAGGGTATAGAGTGTATAGTGTAGGGTATAGAGTGTAGGGTATAGAGTGTATGGTATAGAGTGTAGGGTATAAAGTGTAGAGTGTAGGGTATAGAGTGTATGGTATAGAGTGTAGGGTATAAAGTGTAGAGTGTAGGGTATAGAGTGTAGGGTATAGAGTGTAGGGTAAAGAGTGTAGAGTGTAGGGTACAGAGTGCAGGGTGTAGAGTGTAGGGTATAGAGTGTAGAGTGTAGAGTGTAGGGTGTAGAGTGTAGGGTATAGAGTGTAGGGTATAGATTGTAGGGTATAGAGTGTAGGGTATAAAGTGTAGGGTGTAGGGTATAGAGTGTAGGGTATAGAGTGCAGGTTGTAGAGTGTAGGGTATAGAGTGTATGGTATAGGGTGTAGGGTATAAAGTGTAGGGTATAGAGTGTAGGGTATAGAGTGTAGGGTATTGAGTGTAGGGTATAGAGTGTAGGCTATAGAGTGTAGAGTATATAGTGTAGAGTGTAGGGTATAGAGTGTAGGGTATAGAGTGTAGGGTATAGAATGTGGAGTATAGAGTGTAGGGTATTGAATGTAGAGTGTAGAGTGTAGGGTGTAGAGTGCAAAGTGTAGGGTATAGAGTGTAAGATATAGAGTGTAGTGTATAGAGTGTATGTTATAGAGTGTAGGGTATAGAGTGTAGAGTTTAGGGTATAGAGTGTAGTGTATAGATTGTATGGTATAGAGTGTATGGTATAGAGTGTAGAGTGTAGGGTATAGAGTGTAGGGTATAGAGTGTAGGGTATACAGTGTAGGGTGTAGAGTGTAGGGTATAGAGTGTAGGGTATAGAGTGTAGGGTATAGAGTGTAGGTTATAGAGTGTAGCGTATAGAGCGTAGGGTGTAGGGTATAGAGTGTAGGGTATAGAGTGTAGGGTGTAGAGTGTAGGGTATAGAGTGTATGGTATAGAGCTTAGGGTGTAGAGTGTAGGGTATAGAGTGTAGGGTATAGAGTGTATGGTATAGAGTGTAGGGTATAAAGTGTAGAGTGTAGGGTATAGAGTGTATGGTATAGAGTGTAGGGTATAAAGTGTAGAGTGTAGGGTATAGAGTGTAGGGTATAGAGTGTAGGGTATAGAGTGTAGAGTTTAGAGTGTAGGGTATAGAATGTAGAGTGTAGGGTGTAGAGTGTAAAGTGTAGGGTATAGAGTGTAGGATATAGAGTGTAGAGTGTAGGGTATAGAGTGTAGGGTATACAGTGTATGGTATAGAGTGTAGGGTATAGAGTGTAGAGTGTAGGGTATAGAGTGTAGGGTATAGAATGTAGGGTATAGAGTGTAGGGTATAGATTGTAGGGTATAGGGTATAGAGTGTATGGTGTAGAGTGTAGGGTATAGAGTGTAGGGTGTAGAGTGTGGGGTGTAGAGTGGTGTAGCGTGTAGGATGTAGAGTGTAGAGTGTAGGGTATAGAGTGTAGGGTATAGAGTGTAGAGTGTAGGGTATAGAGTGTAGGGTATAGAGTGTAGGGTGTAGAGTATAGGGTGTAGAGTGTAGGGATTAGAGTGTAGGGTATAGAGTGTAGAGTGTAGGGTATAGAGTGTAGGGTATAGAGTGTAGAGTGTAGGGTTAGATTGTAGGGTATAGAGTGTAGGGTATAGAGTGTATGGTATAGAGTGTAGGGTATACAGTGTAGAGTGTATGGTATAGAGGGTAGGGTATAAAGTGTAGAGTGTAGGGTATAGAGTGTAGGGTATAGAGTGTAGGGTATAGAGTGTAGAGTGTAGGGTATAGAGTGTAGGGTACAGAGTGCAGAGTGTAGGGTATAGAGTGTAGGGTATATAGTGTAGGGTATAGAGTGTAGGGTAAAGAGTGTAGAGTGTAGGGTACAGAGTGCAGGGTGTAGAGTGTAGGGTATAGAGTGTAGAGTGTAGGGTGTAGAGTGTAGGGTGTAGAGTGTAGGGTATAGAGTGTAGAGTGTAGGGTGTAGAGTGTAGTGTGTAGGGTATAGAGTGTAGGGTATAGAGTGTAGGGTATAGAGTGTAGGGTATAGGGTGTAGGGATTAGAGTGTAGGGATTAGAGTGTAGGGTGTAGAGTGTAGGGTATAGAGTGTAGGGTATAGAGTGTAGTGTATAGAGTGCAGGTTGTAGAGTGTAGGGTATAGAGTGTAGGGTAAAGAGTGTAGAGTGTAGGGTACAGAGTGCAGGGTGTAGAGTGTAGGGTATAGAGTGTAGGGTGTAGG
Source organism: Ranitomeya imitator (assembly GCF_032444005.1). NCBI lineage: Eukaryota > Metazoa > Chordata > Amphibia > Anura > Dendrobatidae > Ranitomeya > Ranitomeya imitator. The sequence continues at coordinate 4,437 of NW_027194766.1, read as the reverse complement.
TTGTAGAGTGTAGGGTATAGGGTGTAGAGTGTAGGGTGTAGGGTATAGAGTGTAGGGTATAGAGTGTAGGGTATAGAGTGTAGGGTATAGAGTGTAGAGTGTAGGGATTAGAGTGTAGGGTATAGAGTGTAGGCTATAGAGTGTAGGGTGTAGAGTGTAGGGTATAGAGTGTATGGTATAGAGTGTAGGGTATAGAGTGTAGGGTATAGAGTGTATGTTATAGAGTGTAGGGTATAGAGTGTAGAGTGTAGGGAATAGAGTTTAGAGTGTAGGGTATAGAGTGTAGGGTATAGAGTGTAAGGTATAGAGTGTAGAGTGTAGGGTATAGAGTGTAGGGTATAGAGTGTAGGGTATAGAGTGTAGGATAAAGAGTGTAGAGTGTAGGGTACAGAGTGTAGGGTGTAGAGTGTAGGGTATAGAGTGTAGGGTGTAGAGTGTAGGGTGTAGGGTATAGAGTGTAGGGTATAGAGTGTAGGGTATAGAGTGTAGAGTGTAGAGTGTAGGGTATAGAGTGTAGGGTATAGAGTGTAGGGTATAGAGTGTAGGGTGTAGAGATTAGAGTGTAGGGATTAGAGTGTAGGGTGTAGAGTGTAGGATGTAGAGTGTAGGGTATAGAGTGTAGGGTATAGAGTGTAGGGTATAGAGTGTAGGGTATAAAGCGTAGAGTGTAGGGTATAGAGTGTAGGGTATAGAGTGTAGGGTATAGAGTGTAGGGTATAGGGTATAGAGTGTAGGGTGTAGAGTGTAGGGTGTAGGGTGTAGAGTGTATGGTATAAAGTGTAGGGTATAGAGTGTAGGGATTAGAGTGTAGGGTATAGAGTGTAGGGTATAGAGTGTAGGGTATAGAGTGTAGGGTGTAGAGTGTAGGGTATAGAGTGTAGAGTGTAGGGTATAGAGTGTAGGGTATAGAGTAGAGTGTAGAGTGTAGGGTATAGAGTGTATGTTATAGGGTATAGAGTGTAGAGTGTAGGGTATAGAGTTTAGAGTGTAGGGTATAGAGTGTAGGGTATAGAGTGTAAGGTATAGAGTGTAGGGTGTAGAGTGTAGGGTATAGAGTGTATGGTATAGAGTGTATGGTATAGAGTGTATGGTATAGAGTGTAGGGTATAGAGTGTAGAGTGTAGGGTATAGAGTGTAGGGTATAGAGTGTAGAGTGTAGGGTATAGAGTGTAGGGTATAGAGTGTAGGGTGTAGAGTGTAGGGTGTAGAGTGTAGGGATTAGAGTGTAGGGTATAGAGTGTAGAGTGTAGGGTATAGAGTGTAGGGTATAGAGTGTAGAGTGTAGGGATTAGATTGTAGGGTATAGAGTGTAGGGTATAGAGTGTATGGTATAGAGTGTAGGGTATACAATGTAGAGTGCATGGTATAGAGTGTAGGGTATAAAGTGTAGAGTGTAGGGTATAGAGTGTAGGGTATAGAGTGTAGGGTATAGAGTGTAGAGTGTAGGGTATAGAGTGTAGGGTACAGAGTGCAGAGTGTAGGGTATAGAGTGTAGGGTATATAGTGTAGGGTATAGAGTGTAGGGTAAAGAGTGTAGAGTGTAGGGTACAGAGTGCAGGGTGTAGAGTGTAGGGTATAGAGTGTAGAGTGTAGGGTGTAGAGTGTAGGGTGTAGAGTGTAGGGTATAGAGTGTAGAGTGTAGGGTGTAGAGTGTAGTGTGTAGGGTATAGAGTGTAGGGTATAGAGTGTAGGGTATAGAGTGTAGGGTATAGGGTGTAGGGATTAGAGTGTAGGGATTAGAGTGTAGGGATTAGAGTGTAGGGTGTAGAGTGTAGGGTATAGAGTGTAGGGTATAGAGTGTAGTGTATAGAGTGCAGGTTGTAGAGTGTAGGGTATAGAGTGTAGGGTATAGAGTGTAGCGTGTAGGGTATAGAGTGTAGGGTACAGAGTGCAGAGTGTAGGGTATAGAGTGTAGGGTATATAGTGTAGGGTATAGAGTGTAGGGTAAAGAGTGTAGAGTGTAGGGTACAGAGTGCAGGGTGTAGAGTGTAGGGTATAGAGTGTAGAGTGTAGGGTGTAGAGTGTAGGGTGTAGAGTGTAGGGTATAGAGTGTAGAGTGTAGGGTGTAGAGTGTAGTGTGTAGGGTATAGAGTGTAGGGTATAGAGTGTAGGGTATAGAATGTAGGGTATAGGGTGTAGGGATTAGAGTGTAGGGATTAGAGTGTAGGGTGTAGAGTGTAGGGTATAGAGTGTAGGGTATAGAGTGTAGTGTATAGAGTGCAGGTTGTAGAGTGTAGGGTATAGAGTGTAGGGTAAAGAGTGTAGAGTGTAGGGTACAGAGTGCAGGGTGTAGAGTGTAGGGTATAGAGTGTAGGGTGTAGGTTGTAGAGTGTAGGGTATAGGGTGTAGAGTGTAGGGTGTAGGGTATAGAGTGTAGGGTATAGAGTGTAGGGTATAGAGTGTAGGGTATAGAGTGTAGAGTGTAGGGATTAGAGTGTAGGGTATAGAGTGTAGGCTATAGAGTGTAGGGTGTAGAGTGTAGGGTATAGAGTGTATGGTATAGAGTGTAGGGTATAGAGTGTAGGGTATAGAGTGTATGTTATAGAGTGTAGGGTATAGAGTGTAGAGTGTAGGGAATAGAGTTTAGAGTGTAGGGTATAGAGTGTAGGGTATAGAGTGTAAGGTATAGAGTGTAGAGTGTAGGGTATAGAGTGTAGGGTATAGAGTGTAGGGTATAGAGTGTAGGATAAAGAGTGTAGAGTGTAGGGTACAGAGTGTAGGGTGTAGAGTGTAGGGTATAGAGTGTAGGGTGTAGAGTGTAGGGTGTAGGGTATAGAGTGTAGGGTATAGAGTGTAGGGTATAGAGTGTAGAGTGTAGGGTATAGAGTGTAGGGTATAGAGTGTAGGGTATAGAGTGTAGGGTGTAGAGATTAGAGTGTAGGGATTAGAGTGTAGGGTGTAGAGTGTAGGATGTAGAGTGTAGGGTATAGAGTGTAGGGTATAGAGTGTAGGGTATAGAGTGTAGGGTATAAAGCGTAGAGTGTAGGGTATAGAGTGTATAGTGTAGGGTATAGAGTGTAGGGTATAGAGTGTAGGGTATAGAGTGTAGGGTATAGGGTATAGAGTGTAGGGTGTAGAGTGTAGGGTGTAGGGTGTAGAGTGTATGGTATAAAGTGTAGGGTATAGAGTGTAGGGATTAGAGTGTAGGGTATAGAGTGTAGGGTATAGAGTGTAGGGTATAGAGTGTAGGGTGTAGAGTGTAGGGTATAGAGTGTAGAGTGTAGGGTATAGAGTGTAGGGTATAGAGTAGAGTGTAGAGTGTAGGGTATAGAGTGTATGTTATAGGGTATAGAGTGTAGAGTGTAGGGTATAGAGTTTAGAGTGTAGGGTATAGAGTGTAGGGTATAGAGTGTAAGGTATAGAGTGTAGGGTGTAGAGTGTAGGGTATAGAGTGTAGGGTATAGAGTGTATGGTATAGAGTGTAGGGTATAGAGTGTATGGTATAGAGTGTAGGGTATAGAGTGTAGAGTGTAGGGTATAGAGTGTAGGGTATAGAGTGTAGAGTGTAGGGTATAGAGTGTAGGGTATAGAGTGTAGGGTGTAGAGTGTAGGGTGTAGAGTGTAGGGATTAGAGTGTAGGGTATAGAGTGTAGGGTATAGAGTGTAGAGTGTAGGGATTAGATTGTAGGGTATAGAGTGTAGGGTATAGAGTGTATGGTATAGAGTGTAGGGTATACAATGTAGAGTGCATGGTATAGAGTGTAGGGTATAAAGTGTAGAGTGTAGGGTATAGAGTGTAGGGTATAGAGTGTAGGGTATAGAGTGTAGAGTGTAGGGTATAGAGTGTAGGGTACAGAGTGCAGAGTGTAGGGTATAGAGTGTAGGGTATATAGTGTAGGGTATAGAGTGTAGGGTAAAGAGTGTAGAGTGTAGGGTACAGAGTGCAGGGTGTAGAGTGTAGGGTATAGAGTGTAGAGTGTAGGGTGTAGAGTGTAGGGTGTAGAGTGTAGGGTATAGAGTGTAGAGTGTAGGGTGTAGAGTGTAGTGTGTAGGGTATAGAGTGTAGGGTATAGAGTGTAGGGTATAGAGTGTAGGGTATAGGGTGTAGGGATTAGAGTGTAGGGATTAGAGTGTAGGGATTAGAGTGTAGGGTGTAGAGTGTAGGGTATAGAGTGTAGGGTATAGAGTGTAGTGTATAGAGTGCAGGTTGTAGAGTGTAGGGTATAGAGTGTAGGGTAAAGAGTGTAGAGTGTAGGGTACAGAGTGCAGGGTGTAGAGTGTAGGGTATAGAGTGTAGGGTGTAGGTTGTAGAGTGTAGGGTATAGGGTGTAGAGTGTAGGGTGTAGAGTGTAGGGTGTAGGGTATAGAGTGTAGGGTATAGAGTGTAGGGTATAGAGTGTAGGGTATAGAGTGTAGAGTGTAGGGATTAGAGTGTAGGGTATAGAGTGTAGGCTATAGAGTGTAGGGTGTAGAGTGTAGGGTATAGAGTGTATGGTA
>NW_027194765.1:0-137522 GCF_032444005.1 Ranitomeya imitator | reverse complement strand
TCTCTACCCTACACTCTATACCCTACACTCTATAACATACACTCTATACCCTACACTCTACACCCTACACTCTATACCATACACTCTACACTCTATACCCTACACTCTATACCATACACTCTACACCATACACTCTATAGCATACACTCTATACCCTACACTCTACACTCTATACCCTACACTCTATAACCTACACTCTACACCCTGCACTCTATACCCTACACACTATACCCTACACTCTACACTCTATACCCTACACTCTATACCCTACACTCTATACCCTACACTCTATACCCTACACTCTATACCCTACACTCTATACCCTACACTCTATACCCTACACTCTACACCCTACACTCTATACCCTACACTCTATACCCTACACTCTAATCCCTACACTCTACACTCTATACCCTACACTCTATACCCTACACTCTATACCCTACACACTACACTCTCTAACCTACACTCTATACCCTGCACACTATACCCTACACTCTATACCCTACACTCTACACTCTATACCCTACACTCTACACTCTATACCCTACACTCTATACCCTACACTCTATACCCTACACTCTACACTCTATACCCTACACTCTACACACTACACTCTATACCCTACACTCTAATCCCTACACTCTACACTCTATACCCTACACTCTATACCCTACACTCTATACCCTACACTCTACACTCTCTACCCTACACTCTATACCCTACACTCTATAACATACACTCTATACCCTACACTCTACACCCTACACTCTATACCATACACTCTACACTCTATACCCTACACTCTATACCATACACTCTACACCATACACTCTATAGCATACACTCTATACCCTACACTCTACACTCTATACCCTACACTCTATACCCTACACTCTACACCCTGCACTCTATACCCTACACACTATACCCTACACTCTACACTCTATACCCTACACTCTATACCCTACACTCTATACCCTACACTCTACTCTCTATACCCTACACTCTATAGCCTACACTCTACAATCTATACCCTACACTCTATACCCTACACTCTATACCCTACAGTCTATACCCTACACTCTATACCCTACACTCTACACTCTATACCTTACACTCCACACTCTATTCCCTACACTCTATACCCTACACTCTATACCCTACACTCTATACCCTACACTCTACACCCTACACTCTATACCCTACACTCTATACCATACACTCTATACCCTACACTCTACACTCTATACCCTACACTCTACACCCTACACTCTATACCCTACACTCTAATCCCTACACTCTACACTCTATACCTTACACTCTATACCCTACACTCTACACTCTATACCTTACACTCTACACTCTATTCCCTACACTCTATACCCTACACTCTATACCCTACACTCTATACCCTACACTCTATACCCTACACTCTACACCCTACACTCTATACCCTACACTCTATACCCTACACTCTAATCCCTACACTCTACACTCTATACCCTACACTCTATACCCTACACTCTATACCCTACACACTACACTCTCTAACCTACACTCTATACCCTGCACACTATACCCTACACTCTATACCCTACACTCTACACTCTATACCCTACACTCTACACTCTATACCCTACACTCTATACCCTACACTCTATACCCTACACTCTATACCCTACACTCTACACTCTATACCCTACACTCTATACCCTACACTCTACTCTCTATACCCTACACTCTATAGCCTACACTCTACAATCTATACCCTACACTCTATACCCTACACTCTATACCCTACAGTCTATACCCTACACTCTATACCCTACACTCTACACTCTATACCTTACACTCCACACTCTATTCCCTACACTCTATACCCTACACTCTATACCCTACACTCTATACCCTACACTCTACACCCTACACTCTATACCCTACACTCTATACCATACACTCTATACCCTACACTCTACACTCTATACCCTACACTCTACACCCTACACTCTATACCCTACACTCTAATCCCTACACTCTACACTCTATACCTTACACTCTATACCCTAAACTCTACACTCTATACCTTACACTCTACACTCTATTCCCTACACTCTATACCCTACACTCTATACCCTACACTCTATACCCTACACTCTATACCCTACACTCTACACCCTACACTCTATACCCTACACTCTATACCCTACACTCTAATCCCTACACTCTACACTCTATACCCTACACTCTATACCCTACACTCTATACCCTACACACTACACTCTCTAACCTACACTCTATACCCTGCACACTATACCCTACACTCTATACCCTACACTCTACACTCTATACCCTACACTCTACACTCTATACCCTACACTCTATACCCTACACTCTATACCCTACACTCTACACTCTATACCCTACACTCTACACACTACACTCTATACCCTACACTCTAATCCCTACACTCTACACTCTATACCCTACACTCTATACCCTACACTCTATACCCTACACTCTACACTCTCTACCCTACACTCTATACCCTACACTCTATAACATACACTCTATACCCTACACTCTACACCCTACACTCTATACCATACACTCTACACTCTATACCCTACACTCTATACCATACACTCTACACCATACACTCTATAGCATACACTCTATACCCTACACTCTACACTCTATACCCTACACTCTATACCCTACACTCTACACCCTGCACTCTATACCCTACACACTATACCCTACACTCTACACTCTATACCCTACACTCTATACCCTACACTCTATACCCTACACTCTATACCCTACACTCTACTCTCTATACCCTACACTCTATAGCCTACACTCTACAATCTATACCCTACACTCTATACCCTACACTCTATACCCTACAGTCTATACCCTACACTCTATACCCTACACTCTACACTCTATACCTTACACTCCACACTCTATTCCCTACACTCTATACCCTACACTCTATACCCTACACTCTATACCCTACACTCTACACCCTACACTCTATACCCTACACTCTATACCATACACTCTATACCCTACACTCTACACTCTATACCCTACACTCTACACCCTACACTCTATACCCTACACTCTAATCCCTACACTCTACACTCTATACCTTACACTCTATACCCTACACTCTACACTCTATACCTTACACTCTACACTCTATTCCCTACACTCTATACCCTACACTCTATACCCTACACTCTATACCCTACACTCTATACCCTACACTCTACACCCTACACTCTATACCCTACACTCTATACCCTACACTCTAATCCCTACACTCTACACTCTATACCCTACACTCTATACCCTACACTCTATACCCTACACACTACACTCTCTAACCTACACTCTATACCCTGCACACTATACCCTACACTCTATACCCTACACTCTACACTCTATACCCTACACTCTACACTCTATACCCTACACTCTATACCCTACACTCTATACCCTACACTCTATACCCTACACTCTACACTCTATACCCTACACTCTACACTCTATACCCTACACTCTATACCCTACACTCTATAACATACACTCTATACCCTACACTCTACACCCTACACTCTATACCATACACTCTACACTCTATACCCTACACTCTATACCATACACTCTACACCATACACTCTATAGCATACACTCTATACCCTACACTCTACACCCTACACTCTATACCATACACTCTACACTCTATACCCTACACTCTATACCATACACTCTACACCATACACTCTATAGCATACACTCTATACCCTACACTCTAATCCCTACACTCTACACTCTATACCCTACACTCTATACCCTACACTCTATACCCTACACTCTACACTCTCTACCCTACACTCTATACCCTACACTCTATAACATACACTCTATACCCTACACTCTAAACCCTACACTCTATACCATACACTCTACACTCTATACCCTACACTCTATACCATACACTCTACACCATACACTCTATAGCATACACTCTATACCCTACACTCTACACTCTATACCCTACACTCTATACCCTACACTCTACACCCTGCACTCTATACCCTACACACTATACCCTACACTCTACACTCTATACCCTACACTCTATACCCTACACTCTATACCCTACACTCTATACCCTACACTCTACACTCTATACCCTACACTCTACACCCTACACTCTATACCCTACACTCTAATCCCTACACTCTACACTCTATACCTTACACTCTATACCCTACACTCTACACTCTATACCTTACACTCTACACTCTATTCCCTACACTCTATACCCTACACTCTATACCCTACACTCTATACCCTACACTCTATACCCTACACTCTACACCCTACACTCTATACCCTACACTCTATACCCTACACTCTAATCCCTACACTCTACACTCTATACCCTACACTCTATACCCTACACTCTATACCCTACACACTACACTCTCTAACCTACACTCTATACCCTGCACACTATACCCTACACTCTATACCCTACACTCTACACTCTATACCCTACACTCTACACTCTATACCCTACACTCTATACCCTACACTCTATACCCTACACTCTATACCCTACACTCTACACTCTATACCCTACACTCTACACTCTATACCCTACACTCTATACCCTACACTCTATAACATACACTCTATACCCTACACTCTACACCCTACACTCTATACCATACACTCTACACTCTATACCCTACACTCTATACCATACACTCTACACCATACACTCTATAGCATACACTCTATACCCTACACTCTACACCCTACACTCTATACCATACACTCTACACTCTATACCCTACACTCTATACCATACACTCTACACCATACACTCTATAGCATACACTCTATACCCTACACTCTAATCCCTACACTCTACACTCTATACCCTACACTCTATACCCTACACTCTATACCCTACACTCTACACTCTCTACCCTACACTCTATACCCTACACTCTATAACATACACTCTATACCCTACACTCTAAACCCTACACTCTATACCATACACTCTACACTCTATACCCTACACTCTATACCATACACTCTACACCATACACTCTATAGCATACACTCTATACCCTACACTCTACACTCTATACCCTACACTCTATACCCTACACTCTACACCCTGCACTCTATACCCTACACACTATACCCTACACTCTACACTCTATACCCTACACTCTATACCCTACACTCTATACCCTACACTCTATACCCTACACTCTACTCTCTATACCCTACACTCTATAGCCTACACTCTACAATCTATACCCTACACTCTATACCCTACACTCTATACCCTACAGTCTATACCCTACACTCTATACCCTACACTCTACACTCTATACCTTACACTCCACACTCTATTCCCTACACTCTATACCCTACACTCTATACCCTACACTCTATACCCTACACTCTACACCCTACACTCTATACCCTACACTCTATACCATACACTCTATACCCTACACTCTACACTCTATACCCTACACTCTACACCCTACACTCTATACCCTACACTCTAATCCCTACACTCTACACTCTATACCTTACACTCTATACCCTACACTCTACACTCTATACCTTACACTCTACACTCTATTCCCTACACTCTATACCCTACACTCTATACCCTACACTCTATACCCTACACTCTATACCCTACACTCTACACCCTACACTCTATACCCTACACTCTATACCCTACACTCTAATCCCTACACTCTACACTCTATACCCTACACTCTATACCCTACACTCTATACCCTACACTCTACACTCTCTACCCTACACTCTATACCCTGCACACTATACCCTACACTCTATACCCTACACTCTACACTCTATACCCTACACTCTACACTCTATACCCTACACTCTATACCCTACACTCTATACCCTACACTCTATACCCTACACTCTATACCCTACACTCTACACTCTATACCCTACACTCTACACTCTATACCCTACACTCTACACTCTATACCCTACACTCTATACCCTACACTCTATACCCTACACTCTATACCCTACACTCTATACCCTACACTCTACACTCTATGCCCTACACTCTACACTCTATACCTTACACTCTACACTCTATTCCCTACACTCTGTACACTACACTCTATACCCTACACTCTACACCCCACACTCTATACCCTACACTCTATACCATACACTCTATACCCTACACTCTACACTCTATACCCTACACTCTACACCCTACACTCTATACACTACACTATAATCCCTACACTCTACAATCTATACCCTACACTCTATACCCTACACTCTATACCCTACACTCTACACTCTCTACCCTACACTCTCTACCCTACACTCTATACCCTACACTCTATACCCTACACTCTACACTCTATACCCTACACTCTACACTCTATACCCTACACTCTATGCCCTACACTCTATTCCCTACACTCTACACTCGATGCCCTACACTCTACACTCTATACCCTACACTCTACACTCTATACCCTACACTCTATACCCTACACTCTATACCCTACACTCTATACCCTACACTCTATACCCTACACTCTACACTCTATGCCCTACACTCTACACTCTATACCTTACACTCTACACTCTATTCCCTACACTCTGTACCCTACACTCTATACCCTACACTCTACACCCCACACTCTATACCCTACACTCTATACCATACACTCTATACCCTACACTCTACACTCTATACCCTACACTCTACACCCTACACTTTATACACTACACTATAATCCCTACACTCTACAATCTATACCCTACACTCTATACCCTACACTCTATACCCTACACTCTACACTCTCTACCCTACACTCTCTACCCTACACTCTATACCCTACACTCTATACCCTACACTCTACACTCTATACCCTACACTCTACACTCTATACCCTACACTCTATGCCCTACACTCTATACCCTACACTCTACACTCGATGCCCTACACTCTACACTCTATACCCTACACTCTATACCCTACACTCTATACCCTACACTCTACACTCTATACCCTACACTCTATACCCTACAATCTATGCCCTACACTCTATACCCTACACTCTATACCCTACACTCTATACCCTACACTCTATACCCTACACTCTATACCCTACACTCTAATCCCTACACTCTACACCATACACTCTATAGCATACACTCTATACCCTACACTCTACACTCTATTCCCTACACTCTATACCCTACACTCTACACCCTGCACTCTATACCCTACACACTATACCCTACACTCTACACTCTATACCCTACACTCTATACCCTACACTCTATACCCTACACTCTATACCCTACAATCTACACTCTATACCCTACACTCTATAGCCTACACTCTACAATCTATACCCTACACTCTATACCCTACACTCTATACCCTACAGTCTATACCCTACACTCTATACCCTACACTCTACACTCTATACCTTACACTCTACACTCTATTCCCTACACTCTATACCCTACACTCTATACCCTACACTCTATACCCTACACTCTATACCCTACACTCTACACCCTACACTCTATACCCTACACTCTATACCATACACTCTATACCCTACACTCTACACCCTACACTCTACACCCTACACTCTATACCCTACACTCTACACTCTATACCCTACACTCTATACCCTACACTCTACACTCTATACCTTACACTCTACACTCTATTCCCTACACTCTATACCTTACACTCTATACCCTACACTCTATACCCTACACTCTATACCCTACACTCTACACCCTACACTCTATACCCTACACTCTATACCATACACTCTATACCCTACACTCTACACTCTATACCCTACACTCTACACCCTACACTCTATACCCTACACTCTAATCCCTACACTCTACACTCTATACCCTACACTCTATACCCTACACTCTATACCCTACACTCTACACTCTCTACCCTACACTCTATACCCTGCACACTATACCCTACACTCTATACCCTACACTCTACACTCTATACCCTACACTCTACACTCTATACCCTACACTCTATACCCTACACTCTATACCCTACACTCTATACCCTACACTCTACACTCTATACCCTACACTCTACACTCTATACCCTACACTCTATACCCTACACTCTATACCCTACACTCTATACCCTACACTCTACACTCTATACCCTACACTCTACACTCTAAACCCTACACTCTATACCATACACTCTATACCCTACACTCTATACCCTACACTCTAATCCCTACACTCTACACTCTATACCATACACTCTATACCCTACACTCTATACCCTACACTCTAATCCCTACACTCTACACTCTATACCCTACACTCTATACCCTACACTCTATACCCTACACTCTACACTCTCTACCCTACACTCTATACCCTGCACACTATACCCTACACTCTATACCCTACACTCTACACTCTATACCCTACACTCTACACTCTATACCCTACACTCTATACCCTACACTCTATACCCTACACTCTATACCCTACACTCTATACCCTACACTCTACACCCTACACTCTACACTCTATACCCTACACTCTACACTCTATACCCTACACTCTATACCCTACACTCTATACCCTACACTCTATACCCTACACTCTATACCCTACACTCTACACTCTATGCCCTACACTCTACACTCTATACCTTACACTCTACACTCTATTCCCTACACTCTGTACCCTACACTCTATACCCTACACTCTACACCCCACACTCTATACCCTACACTCTATACCATACACTCTATACCCTACACTCTACACTCTATACCCTACACTCTACACCCTACACTCTATACACTACACTATAATCCCTACACTCTACAATCTATACCCTACACTCTATACCCTACACTCTATACCCTACACTCTACACTCTCTACCCTACACTCTACACTCTATACCCTACACTCTATACCCTACACCCTATGCCCTACACTCTATACCCTACACTCTACACCCTACACTCTATGCCCTACACTCTATACCCTACACTCTACACTCGATGCCCTACACTCTACACTCTATACCCTACACTCTATACCCTACACTCTATACCCTACACTCTACACTCTATACCCTACACTCTATACCCTACACTCTATGCCCTACACTCTATACCCTACACTCTATACCCTACACTCTATACCCTACACTCTATACCCTACACTCTACACTCTATACCCTACACTCTATAGCCTACACTCTACAATCTATACCCTACACTCTATACCCTACACTCTATACCCTACAGTCTATACCCTACACTCTATACCCTACACTCTACACTCTATACCTTACACTCTACACTCTATTCCCTACACTCTATACCCTACACTCTATACCCTACACTCTATACCCTACACTCTATACCCTACACTCTATACCCTACACTCTACACCCTACACTCTATACCCTACACTCTATACCATACACTCTATACCCTACACTCTACACTCTATACCCTACACTCTACATCCTACACTCTATACCCTACACTCTAATCCCGACACTCTACACTCTATACCCTACACTCTATACCCTACACTCTATACCCTACACTCTACACTCTCTACCCTACACTCTATACCCTACACTCTATACCCTACACTCTACACTCTATACCCTACACTCTATACCCTACACTCTATACCCTACACTCTATACCATACACTCTATACCCTACACTCTATACTCTACACTCTGAACCCTACACTCTATACCCTACACTCTACTCCCTACACTCTATACCCTACACTCTATACCCTACACTCTACACTCTATACCCTACACTCTATACCCTACACTCTATACCCTACACTCTATACCCTACACTCTACACTCTATACCCTACACTCTACACTCTATACCCTGCACTCTATACCCTACACTCTATACCCTACACTCTATACCCTACACTCTATACCCTACACTCTACAATATATACCTTACACTCTATACCCTACACGCTATACCCTACACTCTATACCCTACACTCTACACTATATACCCTACACTCTATACCCTACACTCTATACCCTACACTCTATACCCTACACTCTTTGCCCTACACTCTATACCCTACACTCTATACCCTACACTCTACACTATATACCCTACACTCTATACCCTACACTCTATACCCTACACTCTATACCCTACACTCTATACCCTACACTCTTTGCCCTACACTCTATAACCTACACTATATACCCTACACTCTATACCATACACTCTATACCCTACACTCTACACTCTATACCCTACACTCTATACCCTACACTCTATGCCCAACACTCTATACCCTACACTCTACACCCTACACTCTATACCCTACACTCTATATCATACACTCTATACCCTACACTCTACACTCTATACCCTACACTCTACACCCTACACTCTATACCCTACACTTTAATCCCTACACTCTACACTCTATACCCTACACTCTATATCCTACACTCTACACTCTCTACCCTACACTCTATACCCTACACTCTATACCCTACACTCTATACCCTACACTCTACACTCTATACCCTAAACTCTACACTCTATACCCTACACTCTATACCCTACACTCTATACCCTACACTCAATACCCTACACTCTATACCCTACACTCTACACTCTATACCCTACACTCTATACCCTAAACTGTATACCCTACACTCTACACTCTATACCCTACACTCTATACCCTACACCCTATGCCCTACACTCTATACCCTACACTCTACACCCTACACTCTATACCTTACACTCTATACCCTACTCTCTATACCCTACACTCTAAACTCTATACCCTACACTCTATACCCTACACTCTATAACATACACTCTACACCCTACACTCTATACCCTACAATCTATACCATACACTCTATACCCTACACTCTATACCCTACACTCTATACCTTACACTCTATACCATACACTCTATACCCTACACTCTATACCGTACACTCTATACCATACACTCTATACCCTACACTCTATACCCTACACTCTACACCCTACACTCTATACCTTACACTCTATACCCTACACTCTAAACTCTATACCCTACACTCTACACTCTATACCATACACTCTATACCCTACACTCTATACCCTACACTCTATACCCTACACTCTATACCCTACACTCTATACCCTACACTCTACACCTTACACTCTATACCCTACACTCTATACCCTACACTCTAAACTCTATACCCTACACTCTACACTCTATACCCTACACTCTACACTCTATACCCTACACTCTACACTCTACACTCTATACCCTACACTCTACGCTCTATACCCTACACTCTATAACATACACTCTATACCCTACACTCTATACCCTACACTCTATACCATACACTCTATACCCTACACTCTATACCCTACACTCTATACCATACACTCTGTACCCTACACTCTATACCCTACACTCTATACCCTACACTCTATACCCTACACTCTATACCCTACACTCTATACCTTACACTCTATACCCTACACTCTATACCCTACACTCTAAACTCTATACCCTGCACTCTACACTCTATACCCTACACTCTATACCCTACACTCTATACCCTACACTCTATACCCTACACTCTATACCCTACACTCTATACCCTACACTCTACACTCTATACCCTACACTCTAGACCATACACTCCATACCCTACACTCTATACCGTACACTCTATACCCTACACTCTATACCCTACAATCTATACCCTACACTCTACACCCTACACTCTATACCTTACACTCTATACCCTACACTCTATACCCTACACTCTAAACTCTATACCCTACACTCTACACTCTATACCCTACACTCTATAACATACACTCTATACCCTACACTCTATACCCTACACTCTACACTCTATACCCTACACTCTATACCATACACTCTACACCATACACTCTATAGCATACACTCTATACCCTACACTCTACATTCTATACCCTACACTCTATACCCTACACTCTACACCCTGCACTCTATACCCTACACACTATACCCTACACTCTACACTCTATACCCTACACTCTATACCCTACACTCTATACCCTACACTCTATACCCTACACTCTATACCCTACACTCTATACCCTACAGTCTATACCCTACACTCTATACCCTACACTCTACACTCTATACCTTACACTCTACACTCTATTCCCTACACTCTATACCTTACACTCTATACCCTACACTCTATACCCTACACTCTATACCCTACACTCTACACCCTACACTCTATACCCTACACTCTATACCATACACTCTATACCCTACACTCTACACTCTATACCCTACATTCTACACCCTACACTCTATACCCTACACTCTAATCCCTACACTCTACACTCTATACCCTACACTCTATACCCTATACTCTACACTCTATACCTTACACTCTACACTCTATTCCCTACACTCTATACCCTACACTCTATACCCTACACTCTATACCCTACACTCTACACTCTATACCCTACACTCTATACCATACACTCTATACCCTACACTCTACACTCTATACCCTACACTCTACACACTACACTCTATACCCTACACTCTAATCCCTACACTCTACACTCTATACCCTACACTCTATACCCTACACTCTATACCCTACACTCTACACTCTCTACCCTACACTCTATACCCTACACTCTATAACATACACTCTATACCCTACACTCTACACCCTACACTCTATACCATACACTCTACACTCTATACCCTACACTCTATACCATACACTCTACACCATACACTCTATAGCATACACTCTATACCCTACACTCTACACTCTATACCCTACACTCTATACCCTACACTCTACACCCTGCACTCTATACCCTACACACTATACCCTACACTCTACACTCTATACCCTACACTCTATACCCTACACTCTATACCCTACACTCTATACCCTACACTCTACACTCTATACCCTACACTCTACACACTACACTCTATACCCTACACTCTAATCCCTACACTCTACACTCTATACCCTACACTCTATACCCTACACTCTATACCCTACACTCTACACTCTCTACCCTACACTCTATACCCTACACTCTATAACATACACTCTATACCCTACACTCTACACCCTACACTCTATACCATACACTCTACACTCTATACCCTACACTCTATACCATACACTCTACACCATACACTCTATAGCATACACTCTATACCCTACACTCTACACTCTATACCCTACACTCTATACCCTACACTCTACACCCTGCACTCTATACCCTACACACTATACCCTACACTCTACACTCTATACCCTACACTCTATACCCTACACTCTATACCCTACACTCTATACCCTACACTCTACTCTCTATACCCTACACTCTATAGCCTACACTCTACAATCTATACCCTACACTCTATACCCTACACTCTATACCCTACAGTCTATACCCTACACTCTATACCCTACACTCTACACTCTATACCTTACACTCCACACTCTATTCCCTACACTCTATACCCTACACTCTATACCCTACACTCTATACCCTACACTCTACACCCTACACTCTATACCCTACACTCTATACCATACACTCTATACCCTACACTCTACACTCTATACCCTACACTCTACACCCTACACTCTATACCCTACACTCTAATCCCTACACTCTACACTCTATACCTTACACTCTATACCCTAAACTCTACACTCTATACCTTACACTCTACACTCTATTCCCTACACTCTATACCCTACACTCTATACCCTACACTCTATACCCTACACTCTATACCCTACACTCTACACCCTACACTCTATACCCTACACTCTATACCCTACACTCTAATCCCTACACTCTACACTCTATACCCTACACTCTATACCCTACACTCTATACCCTACACACTACACTCTCTAACCTACACTCTATACCCTGCACACTATACCCTACACTCTATACCCTACACTCTACACTCTATACCCTACACTCTACACTCTATACCCTACACTCTATACCCTACACTCTATACCCTACACTCTACACTCTATACCCTACACTCTACACACTACACTCTATACCCTACACTCTAATCCCTACACTCTACACTCTATACCCTACACTCTATACCCTACACTCTATACCCTACACTCTACACTCTCTACCCTACACTCTATACCCTACACTCTATAACATACACTCTATACCCTACACTCTACACCCTACACTCTATACCATACACTCTACACTCTATACCCTACACTCTATACCATACACTCTACACCATACACTCTATAGCATACACTCTATACCCTACACTCTACACTCTATACCCTACAATCTATACCCTACACTCTACACCCTGCACTCTATACCCTACACACTATACCCTACACTCTACACTCTATACCCTACACTCTATACCCTACACTCTATACCCTACACTCTATACCCTACACTCTATACCCTACACTCTATACCCTACACTCTATACCCTACACTCTACACCCTACACTCTATACCCTACACTCTATACCCTACACTCTAATCCCTACACTCTACACTCTATACCCTACACTCTATACCCTACACTCTATACCCTACACACTACACTCTCTAACCTACACTCTATACCCTGCACACTATACCCTACACTCTATACCCTACACTCTACACTCTATACCCTACACTCTACACTCTATACCCTACACTCTATACCCTACACTCTATACCCTACACTCTACACTCTATACCCTACACTCTACACACTACACTCTATACCCTACACTCTAATCCCTACACTCTACACTCTATACCCTACACTCTATACCCTAAACTCTATACCCTACACTCTACACTCTCTACCCTACACTCTATACCCTACACTCTATAACATACACTCTATACCCTACACTCTACACCCTACACTCTATACCATACACTCTACACTCTATACCCTACACTCTATACCATACACTCTACACCATACACTCTATAGCATACACTCTATACCCTACACTCTACACTCTATACCCTACACTCTATACCCTACACTCTACACCCTGCACTCTATACCCTACACACTATACCCTACACTCTACACTCTATACCCTACACTCTATACCCTACACTCTATACCCTACACTCTATACCCTACACTCTACTCTCTATACCCTACACTCTATAGCCTACACTCTACAATCTATACCCTACACTCTATACCCTACACTCTATACCCTACAGTCTATACCCTACACTCTATACCCTACACTCTACACTCTATATCTTACACTCCACACTCTATTCCCTACACTCTATACCCTACACTCTATACCCTACACTCTATACCCTACACTCTATACCCTACACTCTACACCCTACACTCTATACCCTACACTCTATACCATACACTCTATACCCTACACTCTACACTCTATACCCTACACTCTACACCCTACACTCTATACCCTACACTCTAATCCCTACACTCTACACTCTATACCTTACACTCTATACCCTACACTCTACACTCTATACCTTACACTCTACACTCTATTCCCTACACTCTATACCCTACACTCTATACCCTACACTCTATACCCTACACTCTATACCCTACACTCTACACCCTACACTCTATACCCTACACTCTATACCCTACACTCTAATCCCTACACTCTACACTCTATACCCTACACTCTATACCCTACACTCTATACCCTACACACTACACTCTCTAACCTACACTCTATACCCTGCACACTATACCCTACACTCTATACCCTACACTCTACACTCTATACCCTACACTCTACACTCTATACCCTACACTCTATACCCTACACTCTATACCCTACACTCTATACCCTACACTCTACACTCTATACCCTACACTCTATACCCTACACTCTACTCTCTATACCCTACACTCTATAGCCTACACTCTACAATCTATACCCTACACTCTATACCCTACACTCTATACCCTACACTCTATACCCTACACTCTATACCCTACACTCTACACCCTACACTCTATACCCTACACTCTATACCATACACTCTATACCCTACACTCTACACTCTATACCCTACACTCTACACCCTACACTCTATACCCTACACTCTAATCCCTACACTCTACACTCTATACCTTACACTCTATACCCTAAACTCTACACTCTATACCTTACACTCTACACTCTATTCCCTACACTCTATACCCTACACTCTATACCCTACACTCTATACCCTACACTCTATACCCTACACTCTACACCCTACACTCTATACCCTACACTCTATACCCTACACTCTAATCCCTACACTCTACACTCTATACCCTACAATCTATACCCTACACTCTATACCCTACACACTACACTCTCTAACCTACACTCTATACCCTGCACACTATACCCTACACTCTATACCCTACACTCTACACTCTATACCCTACACTCTACACTCTATACCCTACACTCTATACCCTACACTCTATACCCTACACTCTACACTCTATACCCTACACTCTACACACTACACTCTATACCCTACACTCTAATCCCTACACTCTACACTCTATACCCTACACTCTATACCCTACACTCTATACCCTACACTCTACACTCTCTACCCTACACTCTATACCCTACACTCTATAACATACACTCTATACCCTACACTCTACACCCTACACTCTATACCATACACTCTACACTCTATACCCTACACTCTATACCATACACTCTACACCATACACTCTATAGCATACACTCTATACCCTACACTCTACACTCTATACCCTACACTCTATACCCTACACTCTACACCCTGCACTCTATACCCTACACACTATACCCTACACTCTACACTCTATACCCTACACTCTATACCCTACACTCTATACCCTACACTCTATACCCTACACTCTACTCTCTATACCCTACACTCTATAGCCTACACTCTACAATCTATACCCTACACTCTATACCCTACACTCTATACCCTACAGTCTATACCCTACACTCTATACCCTACACTCTACACTCTATACCTTACACTCCACACTCTATTCCCTACACTCTATACCCTACACTCTATACCCTACACTCTATACCCTACACTCTACACCCTACACTCTATACCCTACACTCTATACCATACACTCTATACCCTACACTCTACACTCTATACCCTACACTCTACACCCTACACTCTATACCCTACACTCTAATCCCTACACTCTACACTCTATACCTTACACTCTATACCCTACACTCTACAGTCTATACCTTACACTCTACACTCTATTCCCTACACTCTATACCCTACACTCTATACCCTACACTCTATACCCTACACTCTATACCCTACACTCTACACCCTACACTCTATACCCTACACTCTATACCCTACACTCTAATCCCTACACTCTACACTCTATACCCTACACTCTATACCCTACACTCTATACCCTACACACTACACTCTCTAACCTACACTCTATACCCTGCACACTATACCCTACACTCTATACCCTACACTCTACACTCTATACCCTACACTCTACACTCTATACCCTACACTCTATACCCTACACTCTATACCCTACACTCTATACCCTACACTCTACACTCTATACCCTACACTCTACACTCTATACCCTACACTCTATACCCTACACTCTATAACATACACTCTATACCCTACACTCTACACCCTACACTCTATACCATACACTCTACACTCTATACCCTACACTCTATACCATACACTCTACACCATACACTCTATAGCATACACTCTATACCCTACACTCTACACCCTACACTCTATACCATACACTCTACACTCTATACCCTACACTCTATACCATACACTCTACACCATACACTCTATAGCATACACTCTATACCCTACACTCTAATCCCTACACTCTACACTCTATACCCTACACTCTATACCCTACACTCTATACCCTACACTCTACACTCTCTACCCTACACTCTATACCCTACACTCTATAACATACACTCTATACCCTACACTCTAAACCCTACACTCTATACCATACACTCTACACTCTATACCCTACACTCTATACCATACACTCTACACCATACACTCTATAGCATACACTCTATACCCTACACTCTACACTCTATACCCTACACTCTATACCCTACACTCTACACCCTGCACTCTATACCCTACACACTATACCCTACACTCTACACTCTATACCCTACACTCTATACCCTACACTCTATACCCTACACTCTATACCCTACACTCTACTCTCTATACCCTACACTCTATAGCCTACACTCTACAATCTATACCCTACACTCTATACCCTACACTCTATACCCTACAGTCTATACCCTACACTCTATACCCTACACTCTACACTCTATACCTTACACTCCACACTCTATTCCCTACACTCTATACCCTACACTCTATACCCTACACTCTATACCCTACACTCTACACCCTACACTCTATACCCTACACTCTATACCATACACTCTATACCCTACACTCTACACTCTATACCCTACACTCTACACCCTACACTCTATACCCTACACTCTAATCCCTACACTCTACACTCTATACCTTACACTCTATACCCTACACTCTACACTCTATACCTTACACTCTACACTCTATTCCCTACATTCTATACCCTACACTCTATACCCTACACTCTATACCCTACACTCTATACCCTACACTCTACACCCTACACTCTATACCCTACACTCTATACCCTACACTCTAATCCCTACACTCTACACTCTATACCCTACACTCTATACCCTACACTCTATACCCTACACTCTACACTCTCTACCCTACACTCTATACCCTGCACACTATACCCTACACTCTATACCCTACACTCTACACTCTCTACCCTACACTCTATACCCTGCACACTATACCCTACACTCTATACCCTACACTCTACACTCTATACCCTACACTCTACACTCTATACCCTACACTCTATACCCTACACTCTATACCCTACACTCTATACCCTACACTCTATACCCTACACTCTACACTCTATACCCTACACTCTACACTCTATACCCTACACTCTACACTCTATACCCTACACTCTATACCCTACACTCTATACCCTACACTCTATACCCTACACTCTATACCCTACACTCTACACTCTATACCCTACACTCTACACTCTATACCCTACACTCTATAACATACACTCTATACCCTACACTCTAAACCCTACACTCTATACCATACACTCTACACTCTATACCCTACACTCTATACCATACACTCTACACCATACACTCTGTAGCATACACTCTATACCCTACACTCTACACTCTATACCCTACACTCTATACCCTACACTCTACACCCTGCACTCTATACCCTACACACTATACCCTACACTCTACACTCTATACCCTACACTCTATACCCTACACTCTATACCCTACACTCTATACCCTACACTCTACTCTCTATACCCTACACTCTATAGCCTACACTCTACAATCTATACCCTACACTCTATACCCTACACTCTATACCCTACAGTCTATACCCTACACTCTATACCCTACACTCCACACTCTATACCTTACACTCCACACTCTATTCCCTACACTCTATACCCTACACTCTATACCCTACACTCTATACCCTACACTCTACACCCTACACTCTATACCCTACACTCTATACCATACACTCTATACCCTACACTCTACACTCTATACCCTACACTCTACACCCTACACTCTATACCCTACACTCTAATCCCTACACTCTACACTCTATACCTTACACTCTATACCCTACACTCTACACTCTATACCTTACACTCTACACTCTATTCCCTACACTCTATACCCTACACTCTATACCCTACACTCTATACCCTACACTCTATACCCTACACTCTACACCCTACACTCTATACCCTACACTCTATACCCTACACTCTAATCCCTACACTCTACACTCTATACCCTACACTCTATACCCTACACTCTATACCCTACACTCTACACTCTCTACCCTACACTCTATACCCTGCACACTATACCCTACACTCTATACCCTACACTCTACACTCTATACCCTACACTCTACACTCTATACCCTACACTCTATACCCTACACTCTATACCCTACACTCTATACCCTACACTCTATACCCTACACTCTACACTCTATACCCTACACTCTACACTCTATACCCTACACTCTACACTCTATACCCTACACTCTATACCCTACACTCTATACCCTACACTCTATACCCTACACTCTATACCCTACACTCTACACTCTATGCCCTACACTCTACACTCTATACCTTACACTCTACACTCTATTCCCTACACTCTGTACACTACACTCTATACCCTACACTCTACACCCCACACTCTATACCCTACACTCTATACCATACACTCTATACCCTACACTCTACACTCTATACCCTACACTCTACACCCTACACTCTATACACTACACTATAATCCCTACACTCTACAATCTATACCCTACACTCTATACCCTACACTCTATACCCTACACTCTACACTCTCTACCCTACACTCTCTACCCTACACTCTATACCCTACACTCTATACCCTACACTCTACACTCTATACCCTACACTCTACACTCTATACCCTACACTCTATGCCCTACACTCTATTCCCTACACTCTACACTCGATGCCCTACACTCTACACTCTATACCCTACACTCTATACCCTACACTCTATACCCTACACTCTACACTCTATACCCTACACTCTATACCCTACACTCTATGCCCTACACTCTATACCCTACACTCTATACCCTACACTCTATACCCTACACTCTACACTCTATACCCTACACTCTATAGCCTACACTCTACAATCTATACCCTACACTCTATACCCTACACTCTATACCCTACAGTCTATACCCTACACTCTATACCCTACACTCTACACTCTATACCTTACACTCTACACTCTATTCCCTACACTCTATACCCTACACTCTATACCCTACACTCTATACCATACACTCTATACCCTACACTCTATACCCTACACTCTACACCCTACACTCTATACCCTACACTCTATACCATACACTCTATACCCTACACTCTACACTCTATACCCTACACTCTACATCCTACACTCTATACCCTACACTCTAATCCCGACACTCTACACTCTATACCCTACACTCTATACCCTACACTCTATACCCTACACTCTACACTCTCTACCCTACACTCTATACCCTACACTCTATACCCTACACTCTACACTCTATACCCTACACTCTATACCCTACACTCTATACCCTACACTCTATACCCTACACTCTATACCATACACTCTATACCCTACACTCTATACCCTACACTCTGAACCCTACACTCTATACCCTACACTCTACTCCCTACACTCTATACCCTACACTCTATACCCTACACTCTACACTCTATACCCTACACTCTACACTCTATACCCTGCACTCTATACCCTACACTCTATACCCTACACTCTATACCCTACACTCTATACCCTACACTCTACACTATATACCCTACACTCTATACCCTACACTCTATACCCTACACTCTATACCCTACACTCTACACTATATACCCTACACTCTATACCCTACACTCTATACCCTACACTCTATACCCTACACTCTATACCCTACACTCTTTGCCCTACACTCTATACCCTACACTCTATACCCTACACTCTACACTATATACCCTACACTCTATACCCTACACTCTATACCCTACACTCTATACCCTACACTCTATACCCTACACTCTTTGCCCTACACTCTATACCCTACACTCTATATCCTACACTCTATACCATACACTCTATACCCTACACTCTACACTCTATACCCTACACTCTATACCCTACACTCTATGCCCAACACTCTATACCCTACACTCTACACCCTACACTCTATACCCTACACTCTATATCATACACTCTATACCCTACACTCTACACTCTATACCCTACACTCTACACCCTACACTCTATACCCTACACTTTAATCCCTACACTCTACACTCTATACCCTACACTCTATACCCTACACTCTATATCCTACACTCTACACTCTCTACCCTACACTCTATACCCTACACTCTATACCCTACACTCTATACCCTACACTCTACACTCTATACCCTAAACTCTACACTCTATACCCTACACTCTATACCCTACACTCTATACCCTACACTCAATACCCTACACTCTATACCCTACAC
Source organism: Ranitomeya imitator (assembly GCF_032444005.1). Classification (NCBI taxonomy): domain Eukaryota; kingdom Metazoa; phylum Chordata; class Amphibia; order Anura; family Dendrobatidae; genus Ranitomeya; species Ranitomeya imitator. The sequence continues at coordinate 115,024 of NW_027194765.1, read as the reverse complement.
TCTACACTCTATACCCTACACTCTATACCCTACACTCTATACCCTACACTCTACACTCTATACCCTACACTCTATACCCTACACCCTATGCCCTACACTCTATACCCTACACTCTACACCCTACACTCTATACCTTACACTCTATACCCTACTCTCTATACCCTACACTCTAAACTCTATACCCTACACTCTATACCCTACACTCTATAACATACACTCTATACCCTACACTCTATACCCTACACTCTATACCCTACACTCTATACCATACACTCTATACCCTACACTCTATACCGTACACTCTATACCATACACTCTATACCCTACACTCTATACCCTACACTCTACACCCTACACTCTATACCTTACACTCTATACCCTACACTCTAAACTCTATACCCTACACTCTACACTCTATACCATACACTCTATACCCTACACTCTATACCCTACACTCTATACCCTACACTCTATACCCTACACTCTACACCTTACACTCTATACCCTACACTCTATACCCTACACTCTAAACTCTATACCCTACACTCTACACTCTATACCCTACACTCTACACTCTATACCCTACACTCTACACTCTACACTCTATACCCTACACTCTACGCTCTATACCCTACACTCTATAAAATACACTCTATACCCTACACTCTATACCCTACACTCTATACCATACACTCTATACCCTACACTCTATACCCTACACTCTATACCATACACTCTGTACCCTACACTCTATACCCTACACTCTATACCCTACACCCTATACCCTACACTCTATACCCTACACTCTACACCCTACACTCTATACCTTACACTCTATACCCTACACTCTATACCCTACACTCTAAACTCTATACCCTGCACTCTACACTCTATACCCTACACTCTATACCCTACACTCTATACCCTACACTCTATACCCTACACTCTATACCCTACACTCTACACTCTATACCCTACACTCTAGACCATACACTCCATACCCTACACTCTATACCGTACACTCTATACCCTACACTCTATACCCTACAATCTATACCCTACACTCTACACCCTACACTCTATACCTTACACTCTATACCCTACACTCTATACCCTACACTCTAAACTCTATACCCTACACTCTACACTCTATACCCTACACTCTATAACATACACTCTATACCCTACACTCTATACCCTACACTCTACACTCTATACCCTACACTCTATACCATACACTCTACACCATACACTCTATAGCATACACTCTATACCCTACACTCTACATTCTATACCCTACACTCTATACCCTACACTCTACACCCTGCACTCTATACCCTACACACTATACTCTACACTCTACACTCTATACCCTACACTCTATACCCTACACTCTATACCCTACACTCTATACCCTACACTCTATACCCTACACTCTATACCCTACACTCTATACCCTACACTCTACACTCTATACCTTACACTCTACACTCTATTCCCTACACTCTATACCTTACACTCTATACCCTACACTCTATACCCTACACTCTACACCCTACACTCTATACCCTACACTCTATACCATACACTCTATACCCTACACTCTACACTCTATACCCTACACTCTACACCCTACACTCTATACCCTACACTCTAATCCCTACACTCTACACTCTATACCCTACACTCTATACCCTATACTCTACACTCTATACTTACACTCTACACTCTATTCCCTACACTCTATACCCTACACTCTATACCCTACACTCAATACCCTACACTCTACACCCTACACTCTATACCCTACACTCTATACCATACACTCTATACCCTACACTTTACACTCTATACCCTACACACTACACACTACACTCTATACCCTACACTCTAAACTCTATACCCTGCACTCTACACTCTATACCCTACACTCTATACCCTACACTCTATACCCTACACTCTATACCCTACACTCTACACTCTATACCCTACACTCTAGACCATACACTCCATACCCTACACTCTATACCGTACACTCTATACCCTACACTCTATACCCTACAATCTAAACTCTATACCCTACACTCTACACTCTATACCCTACACTCTACACTCTATACCCTACACTCTATAACATACACTCTATACCCTACACTCTATACCCTACACTCTACACTCTATACCCTACACTCTATACCATACACTCTACACCATACACTCTATAGCATACACTCTATACCCTACACTCTACATTCTATACCCTACACTCTATACCCTACACTCTACACCCTGCACTCTATACTCTACACACTATACTCTACACTCTATACCCTACACTCTATACCCTACACTCTATACCCTACACTCTATACCCTACACTCTATACCCTACACTCTATACCCTACAGTCTATACCCTACACTCTATACCCTACACTCTACACTCTATACCTTACACTCTACACTCTATTCCCTACACTCTATACCTTACACTCTATACCCTACACTCTATACCCTACACTCTATACCCTACACTCTACACCCTACACTCTATACCCTACACTCTATACCATACACTCTATACCCTACACTCTACACTCTATACCCTACACTCTACACCCTACACTCTATACCCTACACTCTAATCCCTACACTCTACACTCTATACCCTACACTCTATACCCTATACTCTACACTCTATACCTTACACTCTACACTCTATTCCCTACACTCTATACCCTACACTCTATACCCTACACTCTATACCCTACACTCTACACCCTACACTCTATACCCTACACTCTATACCATACACTCTATACCCTACACTCTACACTCTATACCCTACACTCTACACACTACACTCTATACCCTACACTCTAATCCCTACACACTACACTCTATAGCCTACACTCTATACCCTACACTCTATACCCTACACTCTACACTCTCTACCCTACACTCTATACCCTACACTCTATAACATACACTCTATACCCTACACTCTACACCCTACACTCTATACCATACACTCTACACTCTATACCCTACACTCTATACCATACACTCTACACCATACACTCTATAGCATACACTCTATACCCTACACTCTACACTCTATACCCTACACTCCATACCCTACACTCTACACCCTGCACTCTATACCCTACACACTATACCCTACACTCTACACTCTATACCCTACACTCTATACCCTACACTCTATACCCTACACTCTATACCCTACACTCTACACTCTATACCCTACACTCTACACACTACACTCTATACCCTACACTCTAATCCCTACACTCTACACTCTATACCCTACACTCTATACCCTACACTCTATACCCTACACTCTACACCCTACACTCTATACCCTACACTCTATAACATACACTCTATACCCTACACTCTACACCCTACACTCTATACCATACACTCTACACTCTATACCCTACACTCTATACCATACACTCTACACCATACACTCTATAGCATACACTCTATACCCTACACTCTACACTCTATACCCTACACTCTATACCCTACACTCTACACCCTGCACTCTATACCCTACACACTATACCCTACACTCTACACTCTATACCCTACACTCTATACCCTATACTCTATACCCTACACTCTACTCTCTATACCCTACACTCTATAGCCTACATTCTACAATCTATACCCTACACTCTATACCCTACACTCTATACCCTACAGTCTATACCCTACACTCTATACCTACACTCTACACTCTATACCTTACACTCCACACTCTATTCCCTACACTCTATACCCTACACTCTATACCCTACACTCTATACCCTACACTCTATACCCTACACTCTACACCCTAGACTCTATACCCTACACTCTATACCATACACTCTATACCCTACACTCTACACTCTATACCCTACACTCTACACCCTACACTCTATACCCTACACTCTAATCCCTACACTCTACACTCTATACCTTACACTCTATACCCTACACTCTACACTCTATACCTTACACTCTACACTCTATTCCCTACACTCTATACCCTACACTCTATACCCTACACTCTATACCCTACACTCTACACCCTACACTCTATACCCTACACTCTATACCATACACTCTATACCCTACACTCTACACTCTATACCCTACACTCCACACCCTACACTCTATACCCTACACTCTAATCCCTACACTCTACACTCTATACCCTACACTCTATACCCTACACTCTATACCCTACACTCTACACTCTCTACCCTACACTCTATACCCTACACTCTGTACCCTACACTCTACACCCTACACTCTACACTCTATACCCTACACTCTACACTCTATACCCTACACTCTATACCCTACACTCTATACCCTACACTCTACACTTTATACCCTACACTCTATACCCTACACTCTATACCCTACACTCTATACCCTACACTCTACACTATATACCCTACACTCTATACCCTACACTCTATACCCTACACTCTATACCCTACACTCTATACCCTACACTCTTTGCCCTACACTCTATACCCTACACTCTATACCCTACACTCTACACTATATACCCTACACTCTATACCCTACACTCTATACCCTACACTCTATACCCTACACTCTATACCCTACACTCTTTGCCCTACACTCTATACCCTACACTCTATACCCTACACTCTATACCATACACTCTATACCCTACACTCTACACTCTATACCCTACACTCTATACCCTACACTCTATGCCCAACACTCTATACCCTACACTCTACACCCTACACTCTATACCCTACACTCTATATCATACACTCTATACCCTACACTCTACACTCTATACCCTACACTCTACACCCTACACTTTATACCCTACACTTTAATCCCTACACTCTACACTCTATACCCTACACTCTATACCCTACACTCTATATCCTACACTCTACACTCTCTACCCTACACTCTATACCCTACACTCTATACCCTACACTCTATACCCTACACTCTACACTCTATACCCTAAACTCTACACTCTATACCCTACACTCTATACCCTACACTCTATACCCTACACTCAATACCCTACACTCTATACCCTACACTCTACACTCTATACCCTACACTCTATACCCTACACTCTATACCCTACACTCTACACTCTATACCCTACACTCTATACCCTACACCCTATGCCCTACACTCTATACCCTACACTCTACACCCTACACTCTATACCTTACACTCTATACCCTACTCTCTATACCCTACACTCTAAACTCTATACCCTACACTCTATACCCTACACTCTATAACATACACTCTACACCCTACACTCTATACCCTACAATCTATACCATACACTCTATACCCTACACTCTATACCCTACACTCTATACCCTACACTCTATACCATACACTCTATACCCTACACTCTATACCGTACACTCTATACCATACACTCTATACCCTACACTCTATACCCTACACTCTACACCCTACACTCTATACCTTACACTCTATACCCTACACTCTAAACTCTATACCCTACACTCTACACTCTATACCATACACTCTATACCCTACACTCTATACCCTACACTCTATACCCTACACTCTATACCCTACACTCTATACCCTACACTCTACACCTTACACTCTATACCCTACACTCTATACCCTACACTCTAAACTCTATACCCTACACTCTACACTCTATACCCTACACTCTACACTCTATACCCTACACTCTACACTCTACACTCTATACCCTACACTCTACGCTCTATACCCTACACTCTATAACATACACTCTATACCCTACACTCTATACCCTACACTCTATACCATACACTCTATACCCTACACTCTATACCCTACACTCTATACCATACACTCTGTACCCTACACTCTATACCCTACACTCTATACCCTACACCCTATACCCTACACTCTATACCCTACACTCTACACCCTACACTCTATACCTTACACTCTATACCCTACACTCTATACCCTACACTCTAAACTCTATACCCTGCACTCTACACTCTATACCCTACACTCTATACCCTACACTCTATACCCTACACTCTATACCCTACACTCTATACCCTACACTCTATACCCTACACTCTACACTCTATACCCTACACTCTAGACCATACACTCCATACCCTACACTCTATACCGTACACTCTATACCCTACACTCTATACCCTACAATCTATACCCTACACTCTACACCCTACACTCTATACCTTACACTCTATACCCTACACTCTATACCCTACACTCTAAACTCTATACCCTACACTCTACACTCTATACCCTACACTCTATAACATACACTCTATACCCTACACTCTATACCCTACACTCTACACTCTATACCCTACACTCTATACCATACACTCTACACCATACACTCTATAGCATACACTCTATACCCTACACTCTACATTCTATACCCTACACTCTATACCCTACACTCTACACCCTGCACTCTATACCCTACACACTATACCCTACACTCTACACTCTATACCCTACACTCTATACCCTACACTCTATACCCTACACTCTACACTCTATACCTTACACTCTACACTCTATTCCCTACACTCTATACCTTACACTCTATACCCTACACTCTATACCCTACAATCTATACCCTACACTCTACACCCTACACTCTATACCTTACACTCTATACCCTACACTCTATACCCTACACTCTAAACTCTATACCCTACACTCTACACTCTATACCCTACACTCTATAACATACACTCTATACCCTACACTCTATACCCTACACTCTACACTCTATACCCTACACTCTATACCATACACTCTACACCATACACTCTATAGCATACACTCTATACCCTACACTCTACATTCTATACCCTACACTCTATACCCTACACTCTACACCCTGCACTCTATACCCTACACACTATACCCTACACTCTACACTCTATACCCTACACTCTATACCCTACACTCTATACCCTACACTCTACACTCTATACCTTACACTCTACACTCTATTCCCTACACTCTATACCTTACACTCTATACCCTACACTCTATACCCTACACTCTATACCCTACACTCTACACCCTACACTCTATACCCTACACTCTATACCATACACTCTATACCCTACACTCTACACTCTATACCCTACACTCTACACCCTACACTCTATACCCTACACTCTAATCCCTACACTCTACACTCTATACCCTACACTCTATACCCTATACTCTACACTCTATACCTTACACTCTACACTCTATTCCCTACACTCTATACCCTACACTCTATACCCTACACTCTATACCCTACACTCTACACCCTACACTCTATACCCTACACTCTATACCATACACTCTATACCCTACACTCTACACTCTATACCCTACACTCTACACACTACACTCTATACCCTACACTCTAATCCCTACACTCTACACTCTATACCCTACACTCTATACCCTACACTCTATACCCTACACTCTACACTCTCTACCCTACACTCTATACCCTACACTCTATAACATACACTCTATACCCTACACTCTACACCCTACACTCTATACCATACACTCTACACTCTATACCCTACACTCTATACCATACACTCTACACCATACACTCTATAGCATACACTCTATACCCTACACTCTACACTCTATACCCTACACTCTATACCCTACACTCTACACCCTGCACTCTATACCCTACACACTATACCCTACACTCTACACTCTATACCCTACACTCTATACCCTACACTCTATACCCTACACTCTATACCCTACACTCTACACTCTATACCCTACACTCTACACACTACACTCTATACCCTACACTCTAATCCCTACACTCTACACTCTATACCCTACACTCTATACCCTACACTCTATACCCTACACTCTACACTCTCTACCCTACACTCTATACCCTACACTCTATAACATACACTCTATACCCTACACTCTACACCCTACACTCTATACCATACACTCTACACTCTATACCCTACACTCTATACCATACACTCTACACCATACACTCTATAGCATACACTCTATACCCTACACTCTACACTCTATACCCTACACTCTATACCCTACACTCTACACCCTGCACTCTATACCCTACACACTATACCCTACACTCTACACTCTATACCCTACACTCTATACCCTACACTCTATACCCTACACTCTATACCCTACACTCTACTCTCTATACCCTACACTCTATAGCCTACACTCTACAATCTATACCCTACACTCTATACCCTACACTCTATACCCTACACTCTATACCCTACAGTCTATACCCTACACTCTATACCCTACACTCTACACTCTATACCTTACACTCCACACTCTATTCCCTACACTCTATACCCTACACTCTATACCCTACACTCTATACCCTACACTCTATACCCTACACTCTACACCCTACACTCTATACCCTACACTCTATACCATACACTCTACACTCTATACCCTACACTCTACACCCTACACTCTATACCCTACACTCTAATCCCTACACTCTACACTCTATACCTTACACTCTATACCATACACTCTACACTCTATACCTTACACTCTACACTCTATTCCCTACACTCTATACCCTACACTCTATACCCTACACTCTATACCCTACACTATACACCCTACACTCTATACCCTACACTCTATACCCTACACTCTAATCCCTACACTCTACACTCTATACCCTACACTCTATACCCTACACTCTATACCCTACACTCTACACTCTCTACCCTACACTCTATACCCTGCACACTATACCCTACACTCTATACCCTACACTCTACACTCTATACCCTACACTCTACACTCTATACCCTACACTCTATACCCTACACTCTATACCCTACACTCTATACCCTACACTCTATACCCTACACTCTACACTCTATACCCTACACTCTACACTCTATACCCTACACTCTACACTCTATACCCTACACTCTATACCCTACACTCTATACCCTACACTCTATACCCTACACTCTACACTCTATGCCCTACACTCTACACTCTATACCTTACACTCTACACTCTATTCCCTACACTCTGTACCCTACACTCTATACCCTACACTCTACACCCCACACTCTATACCCTACACTCTATACCATACACTCTATACCCTACACTCTACACTCTATACCCTACACTCTACACCCTACACTCTATACACTACACTATAATCCCTACACTCTACAATCTATACCCTACACTCTATACCCTACACTCTATACCCTACACTCTACACTCTCTACCCTACACTCTCTACCCTACACTCTATACCCTACACTCTATACCCTACACTCTACACTCTATACCCTACACTCTACACTCTATACCCTACACTCTATGCCCTACACTCTATACCCTACACTCTACACTCGATGCCCTACACTCTACACTCTATACCCTACACTCTATACCCTACACTCTATACCCTACACTCTATGCCCTACACTCTATACCCTACACTCTATACCCTACACTCTATACCCTACACTCTATACCCTACACTCTACACTCTATTCCCTACACTCTATAGCCTACACTCTACAATCTATACCCTACACTCTATACCCTACACTCTATACCCTACAGTCTATACCCTACACTCTATACCCTACACTCTACACTCTATACCTTACACTCTACACTCTATTCCCTACACTCTATACCATACACTCTATACCCTACACTCTATACCCTACACTCTACACCCTACACTCTATACCCTACACTCTATACCATACACTCTATACCCTACACTCTACACTCTATACCCTACACTCTACATCCTACACTCTATACCCTACACTCTAATCCCGACACTCTACACTCTATACCCTACACTCTATACCCTACACTCTATACCCTACACTCTATACCCTACACTCTATACCATACACTCTATACCCTACACTGTATACCCTACACTCTACACTCTATACCCTACACTCTATACCCTACACTCTATACCCTACACTCTATACCCTACACTCTATACCATACACTCTATACCCTACACTCTATACCCTACACTCTGAACCCTACACTCTATACCCTACACTCTACTCCCTACACTCTATACCCTACACTCTATACCCTACACTCTACACTCTATACCCTACACTCTATACCCTACACTCTATACCCTACACTCTATACCCTACACTCTACACTCTATACCCTACACTCTACACTCTATACCCTGCACTCTATACCCTACACTCTATACCCTACACTCTATACCCTACACTCTATACCCTACACTCTACACTATATACCCTACACTCTATACCCTACACTCTATACCCTACACTCTATACCCTACACTCTACACTATATACCCTACACTCTATACCCTACACTCTATACCCTACACTCTATACCCTACACTCTATACCCTACACTCTTTGCCCTACACTCTATACCCTACACTCTATACCCTACACTCTACACTATATACCCTACACTCTATACCCTACACTCTATACCCTACACTCTATACCCTACACTCTATACCCTACACTCTATACCCTACACTCTATACCCTACACTCTATACCATACACTCTATACCCTACACTCTACACTTTATACCCTACACTCTATACCCTACACTCTATGCCCAACACTCTATACCCTACACTCTACACCCTACACTCTATACCCTACACTCTATATCATACACTCTATACCCTACACTCTACACTCTATACCCTACACTCTACACCCTACACTCTATACCCTACACTTTAATCCCTACACTCTACACTCTATACCCTACACTCTATACCCTACACTCTATATCCTACACTCTACACTCTCTACCCTACACTCTATACCCTACACTCTATACCCTACACTCTATACCCTACACTCTACACTCTATACCCTAAACTCTACACTCTATACCCTACACTCTATACCCTACACTCTATACCCTACACTCAATACCCTACACTCTATACCCTACACTCTACACTCTATACCCTACACTCTATACCCTACACTCTATACCCTACACTCTACACTCTATACCCTACACTCTATACCCTACACCCTATGCCCTACACTCTATACCCTACACTCTACACCCTACACTCTATACCTTACACTCTATACCCTACTCTCTATACCCTACACTCTAAACTCTATACCCTACACTCTATACCCTACACTCTATAACATACACTCTACACCCTACACTCTATACCCTACACTCTACACTCTATACCCTACACTCTAGACCATACACTCCATACCCTACACTCTATACCGTACACTCTATACCCTACACTCTATACCCTACAATCTATACCCTACACTCTACACCCTACACTCTATACCGTACACTCTATACCCTACACTCTATACCCTACAATCTATACCCTACACTCTACACCCTACACTCTATACCTTACACTCTATACCCTACACTCTATACCCTACACTCTAAACTCTATACCCTACACTCTACACTCTATACCCTACACTCTATAACATACACTCTATACCCTACACTTTATACCCTACACTCTACACTCTATACCCTACACTCTATACCATACACTCTACACCATACACTCTATAGCATACACTCTATACCCTACACTCTACATTCTATACCCTACACTCTATACCCTACACTCTACACCCTGCACTCTATACCCTACACACTATACTCTACACTCTACACTCTATACCCTACACTCTATACCCTACACTCTATACCTTACACTCTATAGCCTACACTCTATACCCTACACTCTACACCCCACACTCTATACCCTACACTCTATACCATACACTCTATACCCTACACTCTACACTCTATACCCTACACTCTACACCCTACACTCTATACCCTACACTCTAATCCCTACACTCTACACTCTATACCCTACACTCTATACCCTATACTCTACACTCTATACTTACACTCTACACTCTATTCCCTACACTCTATACCCTACACTCTATACCCTACACTCAATACCCTACACTCTACACCCTACACTCTATACCCTACACTCTATACCATACACTCTATACCCTACACTCTAAACTCTATACCCTGCACTCTACACTCTATACCCTACACTCTATACCCTACACTCTATACCCTACACTCTATACCCTACACTCTATACCCTACACTCTACACTCTATACCCTACACTCTAGACCATACACTCCATACCCTACACTCTATACCGTACACTCTATACCCTACACTCTATACCCTACAATCTATACCCTACACTCTACACCCTACACTCTATACCTTTCACTCTATACCCTACACTCTATACCCTACACTCTAAACTCTATACCCTACACTCTACACTCTATACCCTACACTCTATAACATACACTCTATACCCTATACTCTATACCCTACACTCTACACTCTATACCCTACACTCTATACCATACACTCTACACCATACACTCTATAGCATACACTCTATACCCTACACTCTACATTCTATACCCTACACTCTATACCCTACACTCTACACCCTGCACTCTATACCCTACACACTATACTCTACACTCTACACTCTATACCCTACACTCTATACCCTACACTCTATACCCTACACTCTATACCCTACACTCTATACCCTACACTCTATACCCTACAGTCTATACCCTACACTCTATACCCTACACTCTACACTCTATACCTTACACTCTACACTCTATTCCCTACACTCTATACCTTACACTCTATACCCTACACTCTATACCCTACACTCTATACCCTACACTCTACACCCTACACTCTATACCCTACACTCTATACCATACACTCTATACCCTACACTCTACACTCTATACCCTACACTCTACACCCTACACTCTATACCCTACACTCTAATCCCTACACTCTACACTCTATACCCTACACTCTATACCCTATACTCTACACTCTATACCTTACACTCTACACTCTATTCCCTACACTCTATACCCTACACTCTATACCCTACACTCTATACCCTACACTCTACACCCTACACTCTATACCCTACACTCTATACCATACACTCTATACCCTACACTCTACACTCTATACCCTACACTCTACACACTACACTCTATACCCTACACTCTAATCCCTACACTCTACACTCTATACCCTACACTCTATACCCTTCACTCTATACCCTACACTCTACACTCTCTACCCTACACTCTATACCCTACACTCTATAACATACACTCTATACCCTACACTCTACACCCTACACTCTATACCATACACTCTACACTCTATACCCTACACTCTATACCATACACTCTACACCATACACTCTATAGCATACACTCTATACCCTACACTCTACACTCTATACCCTACACTCCATACCCTACACTCTACACCCTGCACTCTATACCCTACACACTATACCCTACACTCTACACTCTATACCCTACACTCTATACCCTACACTCTATACCCTACACTCTATACCCTACACTCTACACTCTATACCCTACACTCTACACACTACACTCTATACCCTACACTCTAATCCCTACACTCTACACTCTATACCCTACACTCTATACCCTACACTCTATACCCTACACTCTACACTCTCTACCCTACACTCTATACCCTACACTCTATAACATACACTCTATACCCTACACTCTACACCCTACACTCTATACCATACACTCTACACTCTATACCCTACACTCTATACCATACACTCTACACCATACACTCTATAGCATACACTCTATACCCTACACTCTACACTCTATACCCTACACTCTATACCCTACACTCTACACCCTGCACTCTATACCCTACACACTATACCCTACACTCTACACTCTATACCCTACACTCTATACCCTACACTCTATACCCTACACTCTACTCTCTATACCCTACACTCTATAGCCTACACTCTACAATCTATACCCTACACTCTATACCCTACACTCTATACCCTACAGTCTATACCCTACACTCTATACCCTACACTCTACACTCTATACCTTACACTCCACACTCTATTCCCTACACTCTATACCCTACACTCTATACCCTACACTCTATACCCTACACTCTATACCCTACACTCTACACCCTAGACTCTATACCCTACACTCTATACCATACACTCTATACCCTACACTCTACACTCTATACCCTACACTCTACACCCTACACTCTATACCCTACACTCTAATCCCTACACTCTACACTCTATACCTTACACTCTATACCCTACACTCTACACTCTATACCTTACACTCTACACTCTATTCCCTACACTCTATACCCTACACTCTATACCCTACACTCTATACCCTACACTCTATACCCTACATTCTACACCCTACACTCTATACCCTACACTCTATACCATACACTCTATACCCTACACTCTACACTCTATACCCTACACTCCACACCCTACACTCTATACCCTACACTCTAATCCCTACACTCTACACTCTATACCCTACACTCTATACCCTACACTCTATACCCTACACTCTACACTCTCTACCCTACACTCTATACCCTACACTCTGTACCCTACACTCTATACCCTACACTCTACACTCTATACCCTACACTCTACACTCTATACCCTACACTCTATACCCTACACTCTATACCCTACACTCTACACTTTATACCCTACATTCTATACCCTACACTCTATACCCTACACTCTATACCCTACACTCTACACTATATACCCTACACTCTATACCCTACACTCTATACCCTACACTCTATACCCTACACTCTATACCCTACACTCTTTGCCCTACACTCTATACCCTACACTCTATACCCTACACTCTACACTATATACCCTACACTCTATACCCTACACTCTATACCCTACACTCTATACCCTACACTCTATACCCTACACTCTTTGCCCTACACTCTATACCCTACACTCTATACCCTACACTCTATACCATACACTCTATACCCTACACTCTACACTCTATACCCTACACTCTATACCCTACACTCTATGCCCAACACTCTAAACCCTACACTCTACACCCTACACTCTATACCCTACACTCTATATCATACACTCTATACCCTACACTCTACACTCTATACCCTACACTCTACACCCTACACTCTATACCCTACACTTTAATCCCTACACTCTACACTCTATACCCTACACTCTATACCCTACACTCTATATCCTACACTCTACACTCTCTACCCTACACTCTATACCCTACACTCTATACCCTACACTCTATACCCTACACTCTACACTCTATACCCTAAACTCTACACTCTATACCCTACACTCTATACCCTACACTCTATACCCTACACTCAATACCCTACACTCTATACCCTACACTCTACACTCTATACCCTACACTCTATACCCTACACTCTATACCCTACACTCAATACCCTACACTCTATACCCTACACTCTACACTCTATACCCTACACTCTATACCCTACACTCTATACCCTACACTCTACACTCTATACCCTACACTCTACACTCTATACCCAACACCCTATGCCCTACACTCTATACCCTACACTCTACACCCTACACTCTATACCTTACACTCTATACCCTACTCTCTATACCCTACACTCTAAACTCTATACCCTACAGTCTATACCCTACACTCTATAACATACACTCTACACCCTACACTCTATACCCTACAATCTATACCATACACTCTATACCCTACACTCTATAACCTACACTCTATACCCTACACTCTATACCATACACTCTATACCCTACACTCTATACCGTACACTCTATACCATACACTCTATACCCTACACTCTATACCCTACACTCTACACCCTACACTCTATACATAGTAACATAGTAACATAGTAACATAGTTAGTAAGGCCGAAAAAAGACATTTGTCCATCCAGTTCAGCCTATATTCCATCATAATAAGTACCCAGATCTACGTCCTTCTACAGAACCTAATAATTGTATGATACAATATTGTTCTGCTCCAGGAAGACATCCAGGCCTCTCTTGAACCCCTCGACTGAGTTCGCCATCACCACCTCCTCAGGCAAGCAATTCCAGATTCTCACTGCCCTAACAGTAAAGAATCCTCTTCTATGTTGGTGGAAAAACCTTCTCTCCTCCAGACGCAAAGAATGCCCCCTTGTGCCCGTCACCTTCCTTGGTATAAACAGATCCTCAGCGAGATATTTGTATTGTCCCCTTATATACTTATACATGGTTATTAGATCGCCCCTCAGTCGTCTTTTTTCTAGACTAAATAATCCTAATTTCGCTAATCTATCTGGGTATTGTAGTTCTCCCATCCCCTTTATTAATTTTGTTGCCCTCCTTTGTACTCTCTCTAGTTCCATTATATCCTTCCTGAGCACCGGTGCCCAAAACTGGACACAGTACTCCATGTGCGGTCTAACTAGGGATTTGTACAGAGGCAGTATAATGCTCTCATCATGTGTATCCAGACCTCTTTTAATGCACCCCATGATCCTGTTTGCCTTGGCAGCTGCTGCCTGGCACTGGCTGCTCCAGGTAAGTTTATCATTAACTAGGATCCCCAAGTCCTTCTCCCTGTCAGATTTACCCAGTGGTTTCCCGTTCAGTGTGTAATGGTGATATTGATTCCCTCTTCCCATGTGTATAACCTTACATTTATCATTGTTAAACCTCATCTGCCACCTTTCAGCCCAAGTTTCCAACTTATCCAGATCCATCTGTAGCAGAATACTATCTTCTCTTGTATTAACTGCTTTACATAGTTTTGTATCATCTGCAAATATCGATATTTTACTGTGTAAACCTTCTACCAGATCATTAATGAATATGTTGAAGAGAACAGGTCCCAATACTGACCCCTGCGGTACCCCACTGGTCACAGCGACCCAGTTAGAGACTATACCATTTATAACCACCCTCTGCTTTCTATCACTAAGCCAGTTACTAACCCATTTACAGACATTTTCCCCCAGACCAAGCATTCTCATTTTGTGTACCAACCTCTTGTGCGGCACGGTATCAAACGCTTTGGAAAAATCGAGATATACCACGTCCAATGACTCACCGTGGTCCAGTCTATAGCTTACCTCTTCATAAAAACTGATTAGATTGGTTTGACAGGAGCGATTTCTCATAAACCCATGCTGATATGGAGTTAAACAGTTATTCTCATTGAGATAATCCAGAATAACATCCCTCAGAAACCCTTCAAATATTTTACCAACAATAGAGGTTAGACTTACTGGCCTATAATTTCCAGGTTCACTTTTAGAGCCCTTTTTGAATATTGGCACCACATTTGCTATGCCTTACACTCTATACCCTACACTCTAAACTCTATACCCTACACTCTACACTCTATACCATACACTCTATACCCTACACTCTATACCCTACACTCTATACCCTACACTCTATACCCTACACTCTATACCCTACACTCTACACCTTACACTCTATACCCTACACTCTATACCCTACACTCTAAACTCTATACCCTACACTCTACACTCTATACCCTACACTCTACACTCTATACCCTACACTCTACACTCTACACTCTATACCCTACACTCTACGCTCTATACCCTACACTCTATAACATACACTCTATACCCTACACTCTATACCCTACACTCTATACCATACACTCTATACCCTACACTCTATACCCTACACTCTATACCATACAATCTGTACCCTACACTCTATACCCTACACTCTATACCCTACACCCTATACCCTACACTCTATACCCTACACTCTACACCCTACACTCTATACCTTACACTCTATACCCTACACTCTATACCCTACACTCTAAACTCTATACCCTGCACTCTACACTCTATACCCTACACTCTATACCCTACACTCTATACCCTACACTCTATACCCTACACTCTATACCCTACACTCTATACCCTACACTCTACACTCTATACCCTACACTCTAGACCATACACTCCATACCCTACACTCTATACCGTACACTCTATACCCTACACTCTATACCCTACAATCTATACCCTACACTCTACACCCTACACTCTATACCTTACACTCTATACCCTACACTCTATACCCTACACTCTAAACTCTATACCCTACACTCTACACTCTATACCCTACACTCTATAACATACACTCTATACCCTACACTCTATACCCTACACTCTACACTCTATACCCTACACTCTATACCATACACTCTACACCATACACTCTATAGCATACACTCTATACCCTACACTCTACATTCTATACCCTACACTCTATACCCTACACTCTACACCCTGCACTCTATACCCTACACACTATACCCTACACTCTACACTCTATACCCTACACTCTATACCCTACACTCTATACCCTACACTCTATACCCTACAGTCTATACCCTACACTCTATACCCTACACTCTACACTCTATGCCTTACACTCTACACTCTATTCCCTACACTCTATACCTTACACTCTATACCCTACACTCTATACCCTACACTCTATACCCTACACTCTACACCCTACACTCTATACCCTACACTCTATACCATACACTCTATACCCTACACTCTACACTCTATACCCTACACTCTACACCCTACACTCTATACCCTACACTCTAATCCCTACACTCTACACTCTATACCCTACACTCTATACCCTATACTCTACACTCTATACCTTACACTCTACACTCTATTCCCTACACTCTATACCCTACACTCTATACCCTACACTCTATACCCTACACTCTACACCCTACACTCTATACCCTACACTCTATACCATACACTCTATACCCTACACTCTACACTCTATACCCTACACTCTACACACTACACTCTATACCCTACACTCTAATCCCTACACTCTACACTCTATACCCTACACTCTATACCCTACACTCTATACCCTACACTCTACACTCTCTACCCTACACTCTATACCCTACACTCTATAACATACACTCTATACCCTACACTCTACACCCTACACTCTATACCATACACTCTACACTCTATACCCTACACTCTATACCATACACTCTACACCATACACTCTATAGCATACACTCTATACCCTACACTCTACACTCTATACCCTACACTCTATACCCTACACTCTACACCCTGCACTCTATACCCTACACACTATACCCTACACTCTACACTCTATACCCTACACTCTATACCCTACACTCTATACCCTACACTCTATACCCTACACTCTACACTCTATACCCTACACTCTACACACTACACTCCATACCCTACACTCTAATCCCTACACTCTACACTCTATACCCTACACTCTATACCCTACACTCTATACCCTACACTCTACACTCTCTACCCTACACTCTATACCCTACACTCTATAACATACACTCTATACCCTACACTCTACACCCTACACTCTATACCATACACTCTACACTCTATACCCTACACTCTATACCATACACTCTACACCATACACTCTATAGCATACACTCTATACCCTACACTCTACACTCTATACCCTACACTCTATACCCTACACTCTACACCCTGCACTCTATACCCTACACACTATACCCTACACTCTACACTCTATACCCTACACTCTATACCCTACACTCTATAACCTACACTCTATACCCTACACTCTACTCTCTATACCCTACACTCTATAGCCTACACTCTACAATCTATACCCTACACTCTATACCCTACACTCTATACCCTACACTCTATACCCTACAGTCTATACCCTACACTCTATACCCTACACTCTACACTCTATACCTTACACTCCACACTCTATTCCCTACACTCTATACCCTACACTCTATACCCTACACTCTATACCCTACACTCTATACCCTACACTCTACACCCTACACTCTACACCCTACACTCTATACCCTACACTCTATACCATACACTCTACACTCTATACCCTACACTCTACACCCTACACTCTATACCCTACACTCTAATCCCTACACTCTACACTCTATACCTTACACTCTATACCATACACTCTACACTCTATACTTTACACTCTACACTCTATTCCCTACACTCTATACCCTACACTCTATACCCTACACTCTATACCCTACACTCTACACCCTACACTCTATACCCTACACTCTATACCCTACACTCTAATCCCTACACTCTACACTCTATACCCTACACTCTATACCCTACACTCTACACTCTCTACCCTACACTCTATACCCTGCACACTATACCCTACACTCTATACCCTACACTCTACACTCTATACCCTACACTCTACACTCTATACCCTACACTCTATACCCTACACTCTATACCCTACACTCTATACCCTACACTCTACACTCTATACCCTACACTCTACACTCTATACCCTACACTCTACACTCTATACCCTACACTCTATACCCTACACTCTATACCCTACACTCTATACCCTACACTCTATACCCTACACTCTACACTCTATGCCCTACACTCTACACTCTATACCTTACACTCTACACTCTATTCCCTACACTCTGTACCCTACACTCTATACCCTACACTCTACACCCCACACTCTATACCCTACACTCTATACCATACACTCTATACCCTACACTCTACACTCTATACCCTACACTCTACACCCTACACTCTATACACTACACTATAATCCCTACACTCTACAATCTATACCCTACACTCTATACCCTACACTCTATACCCTACACTCTACACTCTCTACCCTACACTCTCTACCCTACACTCTATACCCTACACTCTATACCCTACACTCTACACTCTATACCCTACACTCTACACTCTATACCCTACACTCTATGCCCTACACTCTATTCCCTACACTCTACACTCGATGCCCTACACTCTATACCCTACACTCTATACCCTACACTCTATACCCTACACTCTATGCCCTACACTCTATACCCTACACTCTATACCCTACACTCTATACCCTACTCTCTACACTCTATTCCCTACACTCTATAGCCTACACTCTACAATCTATACCCTACACTCTATACCCTACACTCTATACCCTACAGTCTAATCCCTACACTCTATACCCTACACTCTACACTCTATACCTTACACTCTACACTCTATTCCCTACACTCTATACCATACACTCTATACCCTACACTCTATACCCTACACTCTACACCCTACACTCTATACCCTACACTCTATACCATACACTCTATACCCTACACTCTACACTCTATACCCTACACGCTACATCCTACACTCTATACCCTACACTCTAATCCCGACACTCTACACTCTATACCCTACACTCTATACCCTACACTCTATACCCTACACTCTATACCCTACACTCTATACCATACACTCTATACCCTACACTCTATACCCTACACTCTACACTCTATACCCTACACTCTATACCCTACACTCTATACCCTACACTCTATACCCTACACTCTATACCATACACTCTATACCCTACACTCTATACCCTACACTCTGAACCCTACACTCTATACCCTACACTCTACTCCCTACACTCTATACCCTACACTCTATACCCTACACTCTACACTCTATACCCTACACTCTATACCCTACACTCTATACCCTACACTCTATACCCTACACTCTACACTCTATACCCTACACTCTACACTCTATACCCTGCACTCTATACCCTACACTCTATACCCTACACTCTATACCCTACACTCTATACCCTACACTCTACACTATATACCCTACACTCTATACCCTACACTCTATACCCTACACTCTATACCCTACACTCTACACTATATACCCTACACTCTATACCCTACACTCTATACCCTACACTCTATACCCTACACTCTATACCCTACACTCTTTGCCCTACACTCTATACCCTACACTCTATACCCTACACTCTACACTATATACCCTACACTCTATACCCTACACTCTATACCCTACACTCTATACCCTACACTCTATACCCTACACTCTTTGCCCTACACTCTATACCCTACACTCTATACCCTACACTCTATACCATACACTCTATACCATACACTCTACACTCTATACCCTACACTCTATACCCTACACTCTATGCCCAACACTCTATACCCTACACTCTACACCCTACACTCTATACCCTACACTCTATATCATACACTCTATACCCTACACTCTACACTCTATACCCTACACTCTACACCCTACACTCTATACCCTACACTTTAATCCCTACACTCTACACTCTATACCCTACACTCTATACCCTACACTCTATATCCTACACTCTACACTCTCTACCCTACACTCTATACCCTACACTCTATACCCTACACTCTATACCCTACACTCTACACTCTATACCCTAAACTCTACACTCTATACCCTACACTCTATACCCTACACTCTATACCCTACACTCAATACCCTACACTCTATACCCTACACTCTACACTCTATACCCTACACTCTATACCCTACACTCTATACCCTACACTCTACACTCTATACCCTACACTCTATACCCTACACCCTATGCCCTACACTCTATACCCTACACTCTACACCCTACACTCTATACCTTACACTCTATACCCTACTCTCTATACCCTACACTCTAAACTCTATACCCTACACTCTATACCCTACACTCTATAACATACACTCTACACCCTACACTCTATACCCTACAATCTATACCATACACTCTATACCCTACACTCTATACCCTACACTCTATACCCTACACTCTATACCATACACCCTATACCCTACACTCTATACCGTACACTCTATACCATACACTCTATACCCTACACTCTATACCCTACACTCTACACCCTACACTCTATACCTTACACTCTATACCCTACACTCTAAACTCTATACCCTACACTCTACACTCTATACCATACACTCTATACCCTACACTCTATACCCTACACTCTATACCCTACACTCTACACCTTACACTCTATACCCTACACTCTATACCCTACACTCTATACCCTACACTCTACACTCTATACCCTACACTCTAGACCATACACTCCATACCCTACACTCTATACCGTACACTCTATACCCTACACTCTATACCCTACAATCTATACCCTACACTCTACACCCTACACTCTATACCTTACACTCTATACCCTACACTCTAAACTCTATACCCTACACTCTACACTCTATACCCTACACTCTACACTCTATACCCTACACTCTACACTCTACACTCTATACCCTACACTCTACGCTCTATACCCTACACTCTATAACATACACTCTATACCCTACACTCTATACCCTACACTCTATACCATACACTCTATACCCTACACTCTATACCATACACTCTGTACCCTACACTCTATACCGTACACTCTATACCCTACACTCTATACCCTACACTCTATACCCTACACTCTACACCCTACACTCTATACCTTACACTCTATACCCTACACTCTATACCCTACACTCTAAACTCTATACCCTGCACTCTACACTCTATACCCTACACTCTATACCCTACACTCTACACCCTACACTCTATACCCTACACTCTATACCCTACACTCTATACCCTACACTCTACATTCTATACCCTACACTCTACACTCTATACCCTACACTCTATAACATACACTATATACCCTACACTCTATACCCTACACTCTATACCCTACACTCTACACTCTATACCCTACACTCTATACCATACACTCTACACCATACACTCTATAGCATACACTCTATACCCTACACTCTACATTCTATACCCTACACTCTATACCCTACACTCTACACCCTGCACTCTATACCCTACACACTATACCCTACACTCTACACTCTATACCCTACACTCTATACCCTACACTCTATACCCTACACTCTATACCCTACACTCTATACCCTACACTCTATAGCCTACAATCTATACCCTACACTCTATACCCTACAGTCTATACCCTACACTCTATACCCTACACTCTACACTCTATACTTTACACTCTACACTCTATTCCCTACACTCTATACCTTACACTCTATACCCTACACTCTATACCCTACACTCTATACCCTACACTCTACACCCTACACTCTATACCCTACACTCTATACCATACACTCTATACCCTACACTCTACACTCTATACCCTACACTCTACACACTACACTCTATACCCTACACTCTAATCCCTACACTCTACACCCTACACTCTATACCCTACACTCTATACCCTACACTCTACACTCTCTACCCTACACTCTATACCCTACACTCTATAACATACACTCTATACCCTACACTCTACACTCTACACTCTATACCATACACTCAACACTCTATACCCTACACTCTATACCATACACTCTACACCATACACTCTATAGCATACACTCTATACCCTACACTCTACACTCTATACCCTACACTCTATACCCTACACTCTACACCCTGCACTCTATACCCTACACACTATACCCTACACTCTACACTCTATACCCTACACTCTATACCCTACACTCTATACCCTACACTCTATACCCTACACTCTACACTGTATACCCTACACTCTATAGCCTACACGCTACAATCTATACCCTACACTCTATACCCTACACTCTATACCCTACAGTCTATACCCTACACTCTATACCCTACACTCTACACTCTATACCTTACACTCCACACTCTATTCCCTACACTCTATACCCTACACTCTATACCCTACACTCTATACCCTACACTCTATACCCTACACTCTACACCCTACACTCTATACCCTACACTCTATACCATACACTCTATACCCTACACTCTACACTCTATACCCTACACTCTACACCCTACACTCTATACCCTACACTCTAATCCCTACACTCTACACTCTATACCTTACACTCTATACCCTACACTCTACACTCTATACCTTACACTCTACACTCTATTCCCTACACTCTATACCCTACACTCTATACCCTACACTCTATACCCTACACTCTACACCCTACACTCTATACCCTACACTCTATACCATACACTCTATACCCTACACTCTACACTCTATACCCTACACTCCACACCCTACACTCTATACCCTACACTCTAATCCCTACACTCTACACTCTATACCCTACACTCTATACCCTACACTCTATACCCTACACTCTACACTCTCTACCCTACACTCTATACCTTACACTCTGTACCCTACACTCTATACCCTACACTCTACACTCTATACCCTACACTCTGCACTCTATACCCTACACTCTATACCCTACACTCTATACCCTACACTCTATACCCTACAATCTACACTCTATGCCCTACACTCTAAACTCTATACCCTACACTCTACACTCTATACCCTACACTCTACACTCTATACCCTACACTGTATACCCTACACTCTATACCCTGCACTCTATACCCTACACTCTATACCCTACACTCTATACCCTACACTCTATACCATACACCCTATACCCTACACTCTATACCGTACACTCTATACCATACACTCTATACCCTACACTCTATACCCTACACTCTACACCCTACACTCTATACCTTACACTCTATACCCTACACTCTAAACTCTATACCCTACACTCTACACTCTATACCATACACTCTATACCCTACACTCTATACCCTACACTCTATACCCTACACTCTACACCTTACACTCTATACCCTACACTCTATACCCTACACTCTATACCCTACACTCTACACTCTATACCCTACACTCTAGACCATACACTCCATACCCTACACTCTATACCGTACACTCTATACCCTACACTCTATACCCTACAATCTATACCCTACACTCTACACCCTACACTCTATACCTTACACTCTATACCCTACACTCTAAACTCTATACCCTACACTCTACACTCTATACCCTACACTCTACACTCTATACCCTACACTCTACACTCTACACTCTATACCCTACACTCTACGCTCTATACCCTACACTCTATAACATACACTCTATACCCTACACTCTATACCCTACACTCTATACCATACACTCTATACCCTACACTCTATACCATACACTCTGTACCCTACACTCTATACCGTACACTCTATACCCTACACTCTATACCCTACACTCTATACCCTACACTCTACACCCTACACTCTATACCTTACACTCTATACCCTACACTCTATACCCTACACTCTAAACTCTATACCCTGCACTCTACACTCTATACCCTACACTCTATACCCTACACTCTACACCCTACACTCTATACCCTACACTCTATACCCTACACTCTATACCCTACACTCTACATTCTATACCCTACACTCTACACTCTATACCCTACACTCTATAACATACACTATATACCCTACACTCTATACCCTACACTCTATACCCTACACTCTACACTCTATACCCTACACTCTATACCATACACTCTACACCATACACTCTATAGCATACACTCTATACCCTACACTCTACATTCTATACCCTACACTCTATACCCTACACTCTACACCCTGCACTCTATACCCTACACACTATACCCTACACTCTACACTCTATACCCTACACTCTATACCCTACACTCTATACCCTACACTCTATACCCTACACTCTATACCCTACACTCTATAGCCTACAATCTATACCCTACACTCTATACCCTACAGTCTATACCCTACACTCTATACCCTACACTCTACACTCTATACTTTACACTCTACACTCTATTCCCTACACTCTATACCTTACACTCTATACCCTACACTCTATACCCTACACTCTATACCCTACACTCTACACCCTACACTCTATACCCTACACTCTATACCATACACTCTATACCCTACACTCTACACTCTATACCCTACACTCTACACACTACACTCTATACCCTACACTCTAATCCCTACACTCTACACCCTACACTCTATACCCTACACTCTATACCCTACACTCTACACTCTCTACCCTACACTCTATACCCTACACTCTATAACATACACTCTATACCCTACACTCTACACTCTACACTCTATACCATACACTCAACACTCTATACCCTACACTCTATACCATACACTCTACACCATACACTCTATAGCATACACTCTATACCCTACACTCTACACTCTATACCCTACACTCTATACCCTACACTCTACACCCTGCACTCTATACCCTACACACTATACCCTACACTCTACACTCTATACCCTACACTCTATACCCTACACTCTATACCCTACACTCTATACCCTACACTCTACACTGTATACCCTACACTCTATAGCCTACACGCTACAATCTATACCCTACACTCTATACCCTACACTCTATACCCTACAGTCTATACCCTACACTCTATACCCTACACTCTACACTCTATACCTTACACTCCACACTCTATTCCCTACACTCTATACCCTACACTCTATACCCTACACTCTATACCCTACACTCTATACCCTACACTCTACACCCTACACTCTATACCCTACACTCTATACCATACACTCTATACCCTACACTCTACACTCTATACCCTACACTCTACACCCTACACTCTATACCCTACACTCTAATCCCTACACTCTACACTCTATACCTTACACTCTATACCCTACACTCTACACTCTATACCTTACACTCTACACTCTATTCCCTACACTCTATACCCTACACTCTATACCCTACACTCTATACCCTACACTCTACACCCTACACTCTATACCCTACACTCTATACCATACACTCTATACCCTACACTCTACACTCTATACCCTACACTCCACACCCTACACTCTATACCCTACACTCTAATCCCTACACTCTACACTCTATACCCTACACTCTATACCCTACACTCTATACCCTACACTCTACACTCTCTACCCTACACTCTATACCTTACACTCTGTACCCTACACTCTATACCCTACACTCTACACTCTATACCCTACACTCTGCACTCTATACCCTACACTCTATACCCTACACTCTATACCCTACACTCTATACCCTACAATCTACACTCTATGCCCTACACTCTAAACTCTATACCCTACACTCTACACTCTATACCCTACACTCTACACTCTATACCCTACACTGTATACCCTACACTCTATACCCTGCACTCTATACCCTACACTCTATACCCTACACTCTACACTCTATACCCTACACTCTACACTCTATACCCTACACTGTATACCCTACACTCTATACCCTGCACTCTATACCCTACACTCTATACCCTACACTCTACACTCTATGCCCTACACTCTACACTCTGTACCTTACACTCAACACTCTATTCCCTACACTCTATACCCTACACTCTATACCCTACACTCTATACCCTACACTCTACACCCTACACTCTATACTCTACACTCTATACCATACACTCTATACCCTACACTCTACACTCTATGCCCTACACTCTACACCCTACACTCTATACCCTACACTCTAATCCCTACACTCTACACTCTCTACCCTACACTCTCTACCCTACACTTTATATTCTACACTCTATACCCTACACTCTACACTCTATACCCTACACTCTATACCCTAAAATCTATACCCTACACTCTACACCCTACACTCTATACCCTACACTCTATACCCTACACTCTATGCCCTACACTCTATACCCTACACTCTATGCCCTACACTCTATACCCTACACTCTATACCCTACACTCTGAACCCTACACTCTATACCCTACACTCTGCTCCCTACACTCTATACCCTACACTCTATACCCTACACTCTACACTCTATACCCTACACTCTATACCCTACACTCTATACCCTACACTCTACACTCTATACCCTACACTCTACACTCTATACCCTGCACTCTATACCCTACACTCTATACCCTACACTCTATACCCTACACTCTATACCCTACACTCTACACTATATACCCTACACTCTATACCCTACACTCTACACTCTATACCCTACACTCTACACTCTATACCCTACACTCTATACCCTACACTCTATACCCTACACTCAATACCCTACACTCTATACCCTACACTCTACACTCTATACCCTACACTCTATACCATACACTCTATACCCTACACTCTACACTCTATACCCTACACCCTATGCCCTACACTCTATACCCTACACTCTACACCCTACACTCTATACCTTACACTCTATACCCTACTCTCTATACCCTACACTCTAAACTCTATACCCTACACTCTATACCCTACACTCTATCACATACACGCTACACCCTACACTCTATACCCTACAATCTATACCATACACTCTATACCCTACACTCTATACCCTACACTCTATACCATACACTCTATACCCTACACTCTATACCGTACACTCTATACCCTACACTCTATACCCTACACTCTATACCCTACACTCTACACCCTACACTCTATACCTTACACTCTATACCCTACACTCTATACCCTACACTCTAAACTCTATACCCTACACTCTATACCCTACACTCTACACCCTACACTCTATACCTTACACTCTATACCCTACACTCTATACCCTACACTCTAAACTCTATACCCTACACTCTACACTCTATACCCTACACTCTATACCCTACACGCTATACCCTACACTCTATACCCTACACTCTATACCCTACACTCAACACCTTACACTCTATACCCTACACTCTATACCCTACACTCTATACTCTACACCCTACACTCTACACTCTATACCCTACACTCTACACTCTATACCCTACACTCTACACTCTACACTCTATACCCTACACTCTACACTCTATACCCTACACTCTATAACATACACTCTATACCCTACACTCTATACCATACACTCTATACCCTACACTCTATACCCTACACTCTATACTATACACTCTGTACCCTACACTCTATACCGTACACTCTATACCCTACACTCTATACCCTACACTCTATACCCTACACTCTACACCCTACACTCTATACCTTACACTCTATACCCTACACTCTATACCCTACACTCTAAACTCTATACCCTGCACTCTACACTCTATACCCTACACTCTATACTCTACACTCTATACCCTACACTCTACATTCTATACCCTACACTCTACACTCTATACCCTACACTCTATAACATACACTCTATACCCTACACTCTATACCCTACACTCTATACCCTACACTCTACACTCTATACCCTACACTCTATACCATACACTCTACACCACACACTCTATAGCATACACTCTATACCCTACACTCTACATTCTATACCCTACACTCTATACCCTACACTCTACACCCTGCACTCTATACCCTACACACTATACCCTACACTCTACACTCTATACCCTACACTCTATACCCTACACTCTATACCCTACACTCTATACCCTACACTCTATACCCTACACTCTATAGCCTACAATCTATACCCTACACTCTATACCTTACAGTCTATACCCTACACTCTATACCCTACACTCTACACTCTATACTTTACACTCTACACTCTATTCCCTACACTCTATACCTTACACTCTATACCCTACACTCTATACCCTACACTCTATACCCTACACTCTACACCCTACACTCTATACCCTACACTCTATACCATACACTCTA
This sequence comes from Ranitomeya imitator, assembly GCF_032444005.1. Lineage (NCBI taxonomy): Eukaryota > Metazoa > Chordata > Amphibia > Anura > Dendrobatidae > Ranitomeya > Ranitomeya imitator. Next base: position 84,213 of record NW_027194765.1, on the reverse strand, counting down.
TACCCTACACTCTACACTCTATACCCTACACTCTACACCCTACACTCTATACCCTACACTCTAATCCCTGCACTCTAAACTCTATACCCTACACTTTATACCCTATACTCTACACTCTATACCTTACACTCTACACTCTATTCCCTACACTCTATACCCTACACTCTATACCCTACACTCTATACCCTACACTCTACACCCTACACTCTATACCCTACACTCTATACCATACACTCTATACCCTACACTCTACACTCTATACCCTACACTCTACACACTACACTCTATACCCTACACTCTAATCCCTACACTCTACACTCTATACCCTACACTCTATACCCTACACTCTATACCCTACACTCTACACTCTCTACCCTACACTCTATACCCTACACTCTATAACATACACTCTATACCCTACACTCTACACTCTACACTCTATACCATACACTCAACACTCTAAACCCTACACTCTATACCATACACTCTACACCATACACTCTATAGCATACACTCTATACCCTACACTCTACACTCTATACCCTACACTCTATACCCTACACTCTACACCCTGCACTCTATACCCTACACACTATACCCTACACTCTACACTCTATACCCTACACTCTATACCCTACACTCTATACCCTACACTCTATACCCTACACTCTACACTGTATACCCTACACTCTATAGCCTACACGCTACAATCTATACCCTACACTCTATACCCTACAGTCTATACCCTACACTCTATACCCTACACTCTACACTCTATACCTTACACTCCACACTCTATTCCCTACACTCTATACCCTACACTCTATACCCTACACTCTATACCCTACACTCTATACCCTACACTCTACACCCTACACTCTATACCCTACACTCTATACCATACACTCTATACCCTACACTCTACACTCTATACCCTACACTCTACACCCTACACTCTATACCCTACACTCTAATCCCTACACTCTACACTCTATACCTTACACTCTATACCCTACACTCTACACTCTATACCTTACACTCTACACTCTATTCCCTACACTCTATACCCTACACTCTATACCCTACACTCTATACCCTACACTCTATACCCTACACTCTACACCCTACACTCTATACCCTACACTCTATACCATACACTCTATACCCTACACTCTACACTCTATACCCTACACTCCACACCCTACACTCCATACCCTACACTCTAATCCCTACACTCTACACTCTATACCCTACACTCTATACCCTACACTCTATACCCTACACTCTACACTCTCTACCCTACACTCTATACCTTACACTCTGTACCCTACACTCTATACCCTACACTCTACACTCTATACCCTACACTCTACACTCTATACCCTACACTCTATACCCTACACTCTATACCCTACACTCTATACCATACAATCTACACTCTATGCCCTACACTCTACACTCTATACCCTACACTCTACACTCTATACCCTACACTCTACACTCTATACCCTACACTGTATACCCTACACTCTATACCCTGCACTCTATACCCTACACTCTATACCCTACACTCTACACTCTATGCCCTACACTCTACACTCTGTACCTTACACTCAACACTCTATTCCCTACACTCTATACCCTACACTCTATACCCTACACTCTATACCCTACACTCTACACCCTACACTCTATACTCTACACTCTATACCATACACTCTATACCCTACACTCTACAATCTATGCCCTACACTCTACACCCTACACTCTATACCCTACACTCTAATCCCTACACTCTACACTCTCTACCCTACACTCTCTACCCTACACTCTATATTCTACACTCTATACCCTACACTCTACACTCTATGCCCTACACTCTACACTCTATACCCTACACTCTATACCCTAAAATCTATACCCTACACTCTACACCCTACACTCTATACCCTACACTCTATACCCTACACTCTATGCCCTACACTCTATACCCTACACTCTATACCCTACACTCTATACCCTACACTCTACACTCTATACCCTACACTCTATACCCTACACTCTATACCCTACACTCTACACTCTATACCCTACACTCTATACCCTACACTCTATGCCCTACACTCTATACCCTACACTCTATACCCTACACTCTATACCCTACACTCTACACTTTATACCCTACACTCTACACTCTATATCCTACACACTATACCCTACACTCTATACCCTACACTCTAATCCCTACACTCCACACTCTATACACTACACTCTATACCCTACACTCTACACTCTATACCTTACACTCTACACTCTATTCCCTACACTCTATACCCTACACTCTATACCCTACACTCTACACCCTACACTCTATACTCTACACTCTATACCATACACTCTATAACCTACACTCTACACTCTATGCCCTACACTCTACACCCTACACTCTATACCCTACACTCTAATCCCTACACTCTACACTCTATACCTTACACTCTATACCCTACACTCTACACTCTATACCTTACACTCTACACTCTATTCCCTACACTCTATACCCTACACTCTATACCCTACACTCTATACCCTACACTCTATACCCTACACTCTACACCCTACACTCTATTCCCTACACTCTATACCATACACTCTATACCCTGCACTCTACACTCTATACCCTACACTCCACACCCTACACTCTATACCCTACTCTCTAATCCCTACACTCTACACTCTATATCCTACACTCTATACCCTACACTCTATACCCTACACTCTACACTCTCTACCCTACACTCTATACCCTACACTCTGTACCCTACACTCTATACCCTACACTCTATACCCTACACTCTACACTCTATACCCTACACTCTACACTCTATACCCTACACTCTATACCCTACACTCTATACCCTACACTCTATACCCTACAATCTACACTCTATGCCCTACACTCTACACTCTATACCCTACACTCTACACTCTATACCCTACACTCTACACTCTATACCCTACACTGTATACCCTACACTCTATACCCTACACTCTATACCCTACACTCTATACCCTACACTCTACACTCTATGCCCTACACTCTACACTCTGTACCTTACACTCAACACTCTATTCCCTACACTCTATACCCTACACTCTATACCCTACACTCTATACCCTACACTCTACACCCTACACTCTATACTCTACACTCTATACCATACACTCTATACCCTACACTCTACACTCTATGCCCTACACTCTACACCCTACACTCTATACCCTACACTCTATACCCTACACTCTACACTCTATGCCCTACACTCTACACTCTATACCCTACACTCTATACCCTACACTCTATACCCTACACTCTACACTCTATACCCTACACTCTATACCCTACACTCTATGCCCTACACTCTATACCCTACACTCTATACCCTACACTCTATACCCTACACTCTATACCCTACACTCTACACTCTATACCCTACACTCTATACCCTACACTCTACACTCTATACCCTACACTCTATACCCTACACTCTACACTCTATACCCTACACTCTACACTCTATACCCTACACACTATACCCTACACTCTATACCCTACACTCTAATCCCTACACTCTACACTCTATACCCTACACTCTATACCCTACACTCTACACTCTATACCTTACACTCTACACTCTATTCCCTACACTCTATACCCTACACTCTATACCCTACTCTCTATACCCTACACTCTATACCCAACGCTCTACACCCTACACTCTATACCCTACACTCTATACCATACACTCTATACCCTACACTCTATACCCTACACTCTAAACTCTATACCCTACACTCTATACCCTACACTCTATCACATACACGCTACACCCTACACTCTATACCCTACAATCTATACCATACACTCTATACCCTACACTCTATACCCTACACTCTATACCATACACTCTATACCCTACACTCTATACCGTACACTCTATACCCTACACTCTATACCCTACACTCTATACCCTACACTCTACACCCTACACTCTATACCTTACACTCTATACCCTACACTCTATACCCTACACTCTAAACTCTATACCCTACACTCTATACCCTACACTCTACACCCTACACTCTATACCTTACACTCTATACCCTACACTCTATACCCTACACTCTAAACTCTATACCCTACACTCTACACTCTATACCCTACACTCTATACCCTACACGCTATACCCTACACTCTATACCCTACACTCTATACCCTACACTCAACACCTTACACTCTATACCCTACACTCTATACCCTACACTCTATACTCTACACCCTACACTCTACACTCTATACCCTACACTCTACACTCTATACCCTACACTCTACACTCTACACTCTATACCCTACACTCTACACTCTATACCCTACACTCTATAACATACACTCTATACCCTACACTCTATACCATACACTCTATACCCTACACTCTATACCCTACACTCTATACTATACACTCTGTACCCTACACTCTATACCGTACACTCTATACCCTACACTCTATACCCTACACTCTATACCCTACACTCTACACCCTACACTCTATACCTTACACTCTATACCCTACACTCTATACCCTACACTCTAAACTCTATACCCTGCACTCTACACTCTATACCCTACACTCTATACTCTACACTCTATACCCTACACTCTACATTCTATACCCTACACTCTACACTCTATACCCTACACTCTATAACATACACTCTATACCCTACACTCTATACCCTACACTCTATACCCTACACTCTACACTCTATACCCTACACTCTATACCATACACTCTACACCACACACTCTATAGCATACACTCTATACCCTACACTCTACATTCTATACCCTACACTCTATACCCTACACTCTACACCCTGCACTCTATACCCTACACACTATACCCTACACTCTACACTCTATACCCTACACTCTATACCCTACACTCTATACCCTACACTCTATAGCCTACAATCTATACCCTACACTCTATACCCTACAGTCTATACCCTACACTCTATACCCTACACTCTACACTCTATACTTTACACTCTACACTCTATTCCCTACACTCTATACCTTACACTCTATACCCTACACTCTATACCCTACACTCTATACCCTACACTCTACACCCTACACTCTATACCCTACACTCTATACCATACACTCTATACCCTACACTCTACACTCTATACCCTACACTCTACACCCTACACTCTATACCCTACACTCTAATCCCTGCACTCTAAACTCTATACCCTACACTTTATACCCTATACTCTACACTCTATACCTTACACTCTACACTCTATTCCCTACACTCTATACCCTACACTCTATACCCTACACTCTATACCCTACACTCTACACCCTACACTCTATACCCTACACTCTATACCATACACTCTATACCCTACACTCTACACTCTATACCCTACACTCTACACACTACACTCTATACCCTACACTCTAATCCCTACACTCTACACTCTATACCCTACACTCTATACCCTACACTCTATACCCTACACTCTACACTCTCTACCCTACACTCTATACCCTACACTCTATAACATACACTCTATACCCTACACTCTACACTCTACACTCTATACCATACACTCAACACTCTAAACCCTACACTCTATACCATACACTCTACACCATACACTCTATAGCATACACTCTATACCCTACACTCTACACTCTATACCCTACACTCTATACCCTACACTCTACACCCTGCACTCTATACCCTACACACTATACCCTACACTCTACACTCTATACCCTACACTCTATACCCTACACTCTATACCCTACACTCTATACCCTACACTCTACACTGTATACCCTACACTCTATAGCCTACACGCTACAATCTATACCCTACACTCTATACCCTACAGTCTATACCCTACACTCTATACCCTACACTCTACACTCTATACCTTACACTCCACACTCTATTCCCTACACTCTATACCCTACACTCTATACCCTACACTCTATACCCTACACTCTATACCCTACACTCTACACCCTACACTCTATACCCTACACTCTATACCATACACTCTATACCCTACACTCTACACTCTATACCCTACACTCTACACCCTACACTCTATACCCTACACTCTAATCCCTACACTCTACACTCTATACCTTACACTCTATACCCTACACTCTACACTCTATACCTTACACTCTACACTCTATTCCCTACACTCTATACCCTACACTCTATACCCTACACTCTATACCCTACACTCTATACCCTACACTCTACACCCTACACTCTATACCCTACACTCTATACCATACACTCTATACCCTACACTCTACACTCTATACCCTACACTCCACACCCTACACTCCATACCCTACACTCTAATCCCTACACTCTACACTCTATACCCTACACTCTATACCCTACACTCTATACCCTACACTCTACACTCTCTACCCTACACTCTATACCTTACACTCTGTACCCTACACTCTATACCCTACACTCTACACTCTATACCCTACACTCTACACTCTATACCCTACACTCTATACCCTACACTCTATACCCTACACTCTATACCATACAATCTACACTCTATGCCCTACACTCTACACTCTATACCCTACACTCTACACTCTATACCCTACACTCTACACTCTATACCCTACACTGTATACCCTACACTCTATACCCTGCACTCTATACCCTACACTCTATACCCTACACTCTACACTCTATGCCCTACACTCTACACTCTGTACCTTACACTCAACACTCTATTCCCTACACTCTATACCCTACACTCTATACCCTACACTCTATACCCTACACTCTACACCCTACACTCTATACTCTACACTCTATACCATACACTCTATACCCTACACTCTACAATCTATGCCCTACACTCTACACCCTACACTCTATACCCTACACTCTAATCCCTACACTCTACACTCTCTACCCTACACTCTCTACCCTACACTCTATATTCTACACTCTATACCCTACACTCTACACTCTATGCCCTACACTCTACACTCTATACCCTACACTCTATACCCTAAAATCTATACCCTACACTCTACACCCTACACTCTATACCCTACACTCTATACCCTACACTCTATGCCCTACACTCTATACCCTACACTCTATACCCTACACTCTATACCCTACACTCTACACTCTATACCCTACACTCTATACCCTACACTCTATACCCTACACTCTACACTCTATACCCTACACTCTATACCCTACACTCTATGCCCTACACTCTATACCCTACACTCTATACCCTACACTCTATACCCTACACTCTACACTTTATACCCTACACTCTACACTCTATATCCTACACACTATACCCTACACTCTATACCCTACACTCTAATCCCTACACTCCACACTCTATACACTACACTCTATACCCTACACTCTACACTCTATACCTTACACTCTACACTCTATTCCCTACACTCTATACCCTACACTCTATACCCTACACTCTATACCCTACACTCTACACCCTACACTCTATACTCTACACTCTATACCATACACTCTATAACCTACACTCTACACTCTATGCCCTACACTCTACACCCTACACTCTATACCCTACACTCTAATCCCTACACTCTACACTCTATACCTTACACTCTATACCCTACACTCTACACTCTATACCTTACACTCTACACTCTATTCCCTACACTCTATACCCTACACTCTATACCCTACACTCTATACCCTACACTCTATACCCTACACTCTACACCCTACACTCTATACCCTACACTCTATACCATACACTCTATACCCTGCACTCTACACTCTATACCCTACACTCTATACCCTACTCTCTAATCCCTACACTCTACACTCTATATCCTACACTCTATACCCTACACTCTATACCCTACACTCTACACTCTCTACCCTACACTCTATACCCTACACTCTGTACCCTACACTCTATACCCTACACTCTATACCCTACACTCTACACTCTATACCCTACACTCTACACTCTATACCCTACACTCTATACCCTACACTCTATACCCTACACTCTATACCCTACAATCTACACTCTATGCCCTACACTCTACACTCTATACCCTACACTCTACACTCTATACCCTACACTCTACACTCTATACCCTACACTGTATACCCTACACTCTATACCCTACACTCTATACCCTACACTCTATACCCTACACTCTACACTCTATGCCCTACACTCTACACTCTGTACCTTACACTCAACACTCTATTCCCTACACTCTATACCCTACACTCTATACCCTACACTCTATACCCTACACTCTACACCCTACACTCTATACTCTACACTCTATACCATACACTCTATACCCTACACTCTACACTCTATGCCCTACACTCTACACCCTACACTCTATACCCTACACTCTATACCCTACACTCTACACTCTATGCCCTACACTCTACACTCTATACCCTACACTCTATACCCTACACTCTATACCCTACACTCTACACTCTATACCCTACACTCTATACCCTACACTCTATGCCCTACACTCTATACCCTACACTCTATACCCTACACTCTATACCCTACACTCTATACCCTACACTCTACACTCTATACCCTACACTCTATAACCTACACTCTACACTCTATACCCTACACTCTATACCCTACACTCTACACTCTATACCCTACACTCTACACTCTATACCCTACACACTATACCCTACACTCTATACCCTACACTCTAATCCCTACACTCTACACTCTATACCCTACACTCTATACCCTACACTCTACACTCTATACCTTACACTCTACACTCTATTCCCTACACTCTATACCCTACACTCTATACCCTACTCTCTATACCCTACACTCTATACCCAACGCTCTACACCCTACACTCTATACCCTACACTCTATACCATACACTCTATACCCTACACTCTACACTCTATACCCTACACTCTACACTCTATACCCTACACTCTATACCCTACACTCTATACCCTACACTCTATACCCGACACTCTACACGCTATACCCTACACTCTACACTCTATACCCTACACTCTATACCCTACACTCTATACCCTACACTCTATACCCTACACTCTACACTCTATACCCTACACTCTATACCCTACACTCTACACCCTACACTTTATACCCTACACTCTATGCCCTACACTCTATACCCTACACTCTATACCCTACACTCTATACCCTACACTCTACACTCTATACCCTACACTCTATACCCTACACTCTATACCCTACACTCTACACTCTATACCCTACACTCTATACCCTACACTCTATACCCTACACTCTATACCCTACACTCTACACTCTATATCCTACACTCTCTACCCTACACTCTACACTCTATACCCTACACTCTATACCCTACACTCTAATCCCTACACTCTACACTCTATACCCTACACTCTATACCCTACACTCTATACCCTACACTCTATATCCTACACTCTACACTCTATACCATACATTCTATACCCTACACTCTATACCATACACTCTATACCCTACACTCTACACCCTACACTCTATACCCTACACTCTATACCCTACACTCTATTCCCTACACTCTATACCCTACACTCTACACCCTACACTCTATACCCTACACTTTATACCATACACTCTATATCCTACACTCTACACTCTATACCCTACACTCTACATCCCACACTCTATACCCTACACTCTAATCCCGACACTCTACACTCTATACCCTACACTCTATAGCCTACACTCTACAATCTATACCCTACACTCTATACCCTACACTCTATACCCTACACTCTACACTCTCTACCCTACACTCTATACCCTACACTCTATAACATACACTCTATACCCTACACTCTATACCCTACACTCTATACCATACACTCTACAATCTATACCCTACACTCTATACCATACACTCTACACCATACACTCTATTGCGTACACTCTATACCCTACACTCTACACTCTATACCCTACACTCTATACCCTACACTCTACACCCTGCACTCTATACCCTACACACTATACCCTACACTCTACACTCTATACCCTACACTCTATACCCTACACTCTATACCCTACACTCTATACCCTACACTCTACACTCTATACCCTACACTCTATAGCCTACACTCTACAATCTATACCCTACACTCTATACCCTACACTCTATACCCTACAGTCTATACCCTACACTCTATACCCTACACTCTACACTCTATACCTTACACTCTACACTCTATTCCCTACACTCTATACCCTACACTCTATACCCTACACTCTATACCCTACACTCTATACCCTACACTCTACACCCTAAACTCTATACCCTACACTCTATACCATACACTCTATACCCTACACTCTACACCCTACACTCTATACCCTACACTCTATGCCCTACACTCTATACCCTACACTCTATACCCTACACTCTATACCCTACACTCTACACTCTATACCCTACACTCTATACCCTACACTCTATACCCTACACTCTACACTCTATACCCTACACTCTATACCCTACACTCTATACCCTACACTCTATACCCTACACTCTACACTCTATATCCTACACTCTCTACCCTACACTCTACACTCTATACCCTACACTCTATACCCTACACTCTAATCCCTACCCTCTACACTCTATACCCTACACTCTATACCCTACACTCTATACCCTACACTCTACACTCTATACCCTACACGCTATATCCTACACTCTACACTCTATACCATACATTCTATACCCTACACTCTATACCATACACTCTATACCCTACACTCTACACCCTACACTCTATACCCTACACTCTATACCCTACACTCTATTCCCTACACTCTATACCCTACACTCTACACCCTACACTCTATACCCTACACTCTATACCATACACTCTATATCCTACACTCTACACTCTATACCCTACACTCTACATCCCACACTCTATACCCTACACTCTAATCCCGACACTCTACACTCTATACCCTACACTCTATAGCCTACACTCTACAATCTATACCCTACACTCTATACCCTACACTCTATACCCTACACTCTACACTCTCTACCCTACACTCTATACCCTACACTCTATAACATACACTCTATACCCTACACTCTATACCCTACACTCTATACCATACACTCTACAATCTATACCCTACACTCTATACCATACACTCTACACCATACACTCTATTGCGTACACTCTATACCCTACACTCTACACTCTATACCCTACACTCTATACCCTACACTCTACACCCTGCACTCTATACCCTACACACTATACCCTACACTCTACACTCTATACCCTACACTCTATACCCTACACTCTATACCCTACACTCTATACCCTACACTCTACACTCTATACCCTACACTCTATAGCCTACACTCTACAATCTATACCCTACACTCTATACCCTACACTCAATACCCTACAGTCTATACCCTACACTCTATACCCTACACTCTACACTCTATACCTTACACTCTACACTCTATTCCCTACACTCTATACCCTACACTCTATACCCTACACTCTATACCCTACACTCTATACCCTACACTCTACACCCTACACTCTATACCCTACACTCTATACCATACACTCAATACCCTACACTCTACACTCTATACCCTACACTCTACACCCTACACTCTATACCCTACACTCTAATCCCTTCACTCTACACTCTATACCCTACACTCTATTCCCTACACTCTACACTCTATACCTTACACTCTACACTCTATTCCCTACACTCTATACCCTACACTCTATACCCTACACTCTATACCCTACACTCTACACCCTACACTCTATACCATACACTCTATACACTACACTCTACACTCTATACCCTACACTCTACACCCTACACTCTATACCCTACACTCTAATCCCTACACTCTACACTCTATACCCTACACTCTATACCCTACACTCTATACCCTACACTCTACACACTCTACCCTACACTCTATACCCTACACTCTATACCATACACTCTATACCCTACACTCTACACTCTATACCCTACACTCTACACTCTATACCCTACACTCTATACCCTACACTCTATACCCTACACTCTACACTCTATACCTTACACCCTACACTCTATTCCCTACACTCTATACCCTACACTCTATACCCTACACTCTATACCCTACACTCTATACCCAACACTCTACACCCTAAACTCTATACCCTACACTCTATACCATACACTCTATACCCTACACTCTACACTCTATACCCTACACTCTATACCCTACACTCTATACCCTACACTCTATACCCTACACTCTACACGCTATACCCTACACTCTACACTTTATACCCTACACTCTATACCCTACATTCTATACCCTACACTCTATACCATACACTCCATACCTTACACTCTATACCGTACACTCTATACCCTACACTCTATACCCTACAATCTATACCCTACACTCTACACCCTACACTCTATACCTTACACTCTATACCCTACACTCTATACCCTACACTCTACACTCTATACCCTACACTCTATAACATAAACTCTATACCCTACACTCTATACCCTACACTCTATACCCTACACTCTACACTCTATACCCTACACTCTATACCATACACTCTACACCATACACTCTATAGCATACACTCTATACCCTACACTCTACACTCTATACCCTACACTCTATACCCTACACTCTACACCCTGCACTCTATACCCTACACACTATACCCTACACTCTACACTCTATACCCTACACTCTATACCCTACACTCTATACCCTACACTCTATAGCCTACAATCTATACCCTACACTCTATACCCTACAGTCTATACCCTACACTCTATACCCTACACTCTACACTCTATACCTCACACTCTACACTCGATTCCCTACACTCTATACCCTACACTCTATACCCTACACTCTATACCCTACACTCTATACCCTACACTCTACACCCTACACTCTATACCCTACACTCTATACCATACACTCTATACCCTACACTCTACACTCTATACCCTACACTCTACACCCTACACTCTATACCCTACACTCTAATCCCTACACTCTACACTCTATACCCTACACTCTATACCCTATACTCTACACTCTATACCTTACACTCTACACTCTATTCCCTACACTCTATACCCTACACTCTATACCCTACACTCTATACCCTACACTCTACACCCTACACTCTATACCCTACACTCTATACCATACACTCTATACCCTACACTCTACACTCTATACCCTACATTCTACACACTACACTCTATACCCTACACTCTAATCCCTACACTCTACACTCTATACCCTACACTCTATACCCTACACTCTATACCCTACACTCTACACTCTCTACCCTACACTCTATACCCTACACTCTATAACATACACTCTATACCCTACACTCTACACCCTACGCTCTATACCATACACTCTACACTGTATACCCTACACTCTATACCATACACTCTACACCATACACTCTATAGCATACACTCTATACCCTACACTCTACACTCTATACCCTACACTCTATACCCTACACTCTAAACTCTATACCCTACACTCTACACTCTATACCCTACACACTATACCCTACACTCTATACCCTACACTCTAATCCCTACACTCTACACTCTATACCCTACACTCTATACCCTACACTCTACACTCTATACCTTACACTCTACACTCTATTCCCTACACTCTATACCCTACACTCTATACCCTACACTCTATACCCTACACTCTACACCCTACACTCTATACTCTACACTCTATACCATACACTCTATACCCTACACTCTACACTCTATGCCCTACACTCTACACCCTACACTCTATACCCTACACTCTAATCCCTACACTCTACACTCTATACCTTACACTCTATACCCTACACTCTACACTCTATACCTTACACTCTACACTCTATTCCCTACACTCTATACCCTACACTCTATACCCTACACTCTATACCCTACACTCTATACCCTACACTCTATACCCTATACTCTACACTCTATACCTTACACTCTACACTCTATTCCCTACACTCTATACCCTACACTCTATACCCTACACTCTATACCCTACACTCTATACCCTACACTCTACACTCTATACCCTACACTCCACACCCTACACTCTATACCCTACACTCTAATCCCTACACTCTACACTCTATACCCTACACTCTATACCCTACACTCTATACCCTACACTCTACACTCTCTACCCTACACTCTACACTCTATACCCTACACTCTATACCCTACACTCTATACCCTACACTCTATACCCTACAATCTACACTCTATGCCCTACACTCTACACTCTATACCCTACACTCTACACTCTATACCCTACACTCTACACTCTATACCCTACACTGTATACCCTACACTCTATACCCTACACTCTATACCCTACACTCTATACCCTACACTCTACACTCTATGCCCTACACTCTACACTCTGTACCTTACACTCAACACTCTATTCCCTACACTCTATACCCTACACTCTATACCCTACACTCTATACCCTACACTCTACACCCTACACTCTATACTCTACACTCTATACCATACACTCTATACCCTACACTCTACACTCTATGCCCTACACTCTACACCCTACACTCTACACCCTACCCTATAAGTATATAAGGGGACAATACAAATATCTCGCTGAGGATCTGTTTATACCAAGGAAGGTGACGGGCACAAGGGGGCATTCTTTGCGTCTGGAGGAGAGAAGGTTTTTCCACCAACATAGAAGAGGATTCTTTACTGTTAGGGCAGTGAGAATCTGGAATTGCTTGCCTGAGGAGGTGGTGATGGCGAACTCAGTCGAGGGGTTCAAGAGAGGCCTGGATGTCTTCCTGGAGCAGAACAATATTGTATCATACAATTATTAGGTTCTGTAGAAGGACGTAGATCTGGGTATTTATTATGATGGAATATAGGCTGAACTGGATGGACAAATGTCTTTTTTCGGCCTTACTAACTATGTTACTATGTTACTATGTTACACTCTATACCCTACACTCTAATCCCTACACTCTACACTCTCTACCCTACACTCTCTACCCTACACTCTATACCCTACACTCTATACCCTACACTCTACACTCTATGCCCTACACTCTACACTCTATACCCTACACTCTATACCCTACACTCTATACCCTACACTCTACACTCTATACCCTACACTCTATACCCTACACTCTATGCCCTACACTCTATACCCTACACTCTATACCCTACACTCTATACCCTACACTCTATACCCTACACTCTACACTCTATACCCTACACTCTATACCCTACACTCTATACCCTACACTCTACACTCTATACCCTACACTCTATACCCTACACTCTATGCCCTACACTCTATACCCTACACTCTATACCCTACACTCTATACCCTACACTCTACACTCTATACCCTACACTCTACACTCTATACCCTACACACTATACCCTACACTCTATACCCTACACTCTAATCCCTACACTCTACACTCTATACCCTACACTCTATACCCTACACTCTACACTCTATACCTTACACTCTACACTCTATTCCCTACACTCTATACCCTACACTCTATACCCTACACTCTATACCCTACACTCTATACCCAACACTCTACACCCTACACTCAATACCCTACACTCTATACCATACACTCTATACCCTACACTCTACACTCTATACCCTACACTCTACACTCTATACCCTACACTCTACACTCTATACCCTACACTCTACACCCTACACTCTATACCCTACACTCTAATCCCTACACTCTACACTCTATACCTTACACTCTATACCCTACACTCTACACTCTATACCTTACACTCTACACTCTATTCCCTACACTCTATACCCTACACTCTATACCCTACACTCTATACCCTACACTCTACACCCTACACTCTATACCCTACACTCTATACCATACACTCTATACCCTACACTCTACACTCTATACCCTACACTCCACACCCTACACTCTATACCCTACACTCTAATCCCTACAATCTACACTCTATACCCTACACTCTATACCCTACACTCTATACCCTACACTCTACTCTCTCTACCCTACACTCTATACCTTACACTCTGTACCCTACACTCTATACCCTACACTCTACACTCTATACCCGACACTCTACACTCTATACCCTACACTCTATACCCTACACTCTATACCCTACACTCTATACCCTACAATCTACACTCTATGCCCTACACTCTACACTCTATACCCTACACTCTACACTCTATACCCTACACTCTACACTCTATACCCTACACTGTATACCCTACACTCTATACCCTGCACTCTATACCCTACACTCTATACCCTACACTCTACACTCTATGCCCTACACTCTACACTCTGTACCTTACACTCAACACTCTATTCCCTACACTCTATACCCTACACTCTATACCCTACACTCTATACCCTACACTCTACACCCTACACTCTATACTCTACACTCTATACCATACACTCTATACCCTACACTCTATACCCTACACTCTATACCCTACACTCTACACTATATACCCTACACTCTATACCCTACACTCTACACTCTATACCCTACACTCTACACTCTATACCCTACACTCTATACCCTACACTCAATACCCTACACTCTATACCCTACACTCTACACTCTATACCCTACACTCTATACCCTACACTCTATACCCTACACTCTACACTCTATACCCTACACTCTATACCCTACACCCTATGCCCTACACTCTATACCCTACACTCTACACCCTACACTCTATACCTTACACTCTATACCCTACTCTCTATACCCTACACTCTAAACTCTATACCCTACACTCTATACCCTACACTCTATAACATACACGCTACACCCTACACTCTATACCCTACAATCTATACCATACACTCTATACCCTACACTCTATACCCTACACTCTATACCATACACTCTATACCCTACACTCTATACCGTACACTCTATACCCTACACTCTATACCCTACACTCTATACCCTACACTCTACACCCTACACTCTATACCTTACACTCTATACCCTACACTCTACACCCTACACTCTATACCCTACACTCTAATCCCTACACTCTACACTCTCTACCCTACACTCTCTACCCTACACTCTATATTCTACACTCTATACCCTACACTCTACACTCTATGCCCTACACTCTACACTCTATACCCTACACTGTATACCCTAAAATCTATACCCTACACTCTACACCCTACACTCTATACCCTACACTCTATACCCTACACTCTATGCCCTACACTCTATACCCTACACTCTATGCCCTACACTCTATACCCTACACTCTATACCCTACACTCTGAACCCTACACTCTATACCCTACACTCTACTCCCTACACTCTATACCCTACACTCTATACCCTACACTCTACACTCTATACCCTACACTCTATACCCTACACTCTATACCCTACACTCTATACCCTACACTCTACACTATATACCCTACACTCTATACCCTACACTCTACACTCTATACCCTACACTCTACACTCTATACCCTACACTCTATACCCTACACTCTATACCCTACACTCAATACCCTACACTCTATACCCTACACTCTACACTCTATACCCTACACTCTATACCCTACACTCTATACCCTACACTCTACACTCTATACCCTACACTCTATACCCTACACCCTATGCCCTACACTCTATACCCTACACTCTACACCCTACACTCTATACCTTACACTCTATACCCTACTCTCTATACCCTACACTCTAAACTCTATACCCTACACTCTATACCCTACACTCTATCACATACACGCTACACCCTACACTCTATACCCTACAATCTATACCATACACTCTATACCCTACACTCTATACCCTACACTCTATACCATACACTCTATACCCTACACTCTATACCGTACACTCTATACCCTACACTCTATACCCTACACTCTATACCCTACACTCTACACCCTACACTCTATACCTTACACTCTATACCCTACACTCTATACCCTACACTCTAAACTCTATACCCTACACTCTACACTCTATACCCTACACTCTATACCCTACACTCTATACCCTACACTCTATACCCTACACTCTATACCCTACACTCTACACCTTACACTCTATACCCTACACTCTATACCCTACACTCTATACTCTATACCCTACACTCTACACTCTATACCCTACACTCTACACTCTATACCCTACACTCTACACTCTACACTCTATACCCTACACTCTACACTCTATACCCTACACTCTATAACATACACTCTATACCCTACACTCTATACCATACACTCTATACCCTACACTCTATACCCTACACTCTATACTATACACTCTGTACCCTACACTCTATACCGTACACTCTATACCCTACACTCTATACCCTACACTCTATACCCTACACTCTACACCCTACACTCTATACCTTACACTCTATACCCTACACTCTATACCCTACACTCTAAACTCTATACCCTGCACTCTACACTCTATACCCTACACTCTATACCCTACACTCTACACCCTACACTCTATACCCTACACTCTATACCCTACACTCTATACCCTACACTCTATAACATACACTCTATACCCTACACTCTATACCCTACACTCTATACCCTACACTCTACACTCTATACCCTACACTCTATACCATACACTCTACACCATACACTCTATAGCATACACTCTATACCCTACACTCTACATTCTATACCCTACACTCTATACCCTACACTCTACACCCTGCACTCTATACCCTACACACTATACCCTACACTCTACACTCTATACCCTACACTCTATACCCTACACTCTATACCCTACACTCTATACCCTACACTCTATACCCTACACTCTATAGCCTACAATCTATACCCTACACTCTATACCCTACAGTCTATACCCTACACTCTATACCCTACACTCTACACTCTATACTTTACACTCTACACTCTATTCCCTACACTCTATACCTTACACTCTATACCCTACACTCTATACCCTACACTCTATACCCTACACTCTACACCCTACACTCTATACCCTACACTCTATACCATACACTCTATACCCTACACTCTACACTCTATACCCTACACTCTACACCCTACACTCTATACCCTACACTCTAATCCCTGCACTCTACACTCTATACCCTACACTTTATACCCTATACTCTACACTCTATACCTTACACTCTACACTCTATTCCCTACACTCTATACCCTACACTCTATACCCTACACTCTATACCCTACACTCTACACCCTACACTCTATACCCTACACTCTATACCATACACTCTATACCCTACACTCTACACTCTATACCCTACACTCTACACACTACACTCTATACCCTACACTCTAATCCCTACACTCTACACTCTATACCCTACACTCTATACCCTACACTCTATACCCTACACTCTACACTCTCTACCCTACACTCTATACCCTACACTCTATAACATACACTCTATACCCTACACTCTACACTCTACACTCTATACCATACACTCAACACTCTATACCCTACACTCTATACCATACACTCTACACCATACACTCTATAGCAAACACTCTATACCCTACACTCTACACTCTATACCCTACACTCTATACCCTACACTCTACACCCTGCACTCTATACCCTACACACTATACCCTACACTCTACACTCTATACCCTACACTCTATACCCTACACTCTATACCCTACACTCTATACCCTACACTCTACACTGTATACCCTACACTTTATAGCCTACACGCTACAATCTATACCCTACACTCTATACCCTACACTCTATACCCTACAGTCTATGCCCTACACTCTATACCCTACACTCTACACTCTATACCTTACACTCCACACTCTATTCCCTACACTCTATACCCTACACTCTATACCCTACACTCTATACCCTACACTCTATACCCTACACTCTACACCCTACACTCTATACCCTACACTCTATACCATACACTCTATACCCTACACTCTACACTCTATACCCTACACTCTACACCCTACACTCTATACCCTACACTCTAATCCCTACACTCTACACTCTATACCTTACACTCTATACCCTACACTCTACACTCTATACCTTACACTCTACACTCTATTCCCTACACTCTATACCCTACACTCTATACCCTACACTCTATACCCTACACTCTATACCCTACACTCTACACCCTACACTCTATACCCTACACTCTATACCATACACTCTATACCCTACACTCTACACTCTATACCCTACACTCCATACCCTACACTCTAATCCCTACACTCTACACTCTATACCCTACACTCTATACCCTACACTCTATACCCTACACTCTACACTCTCTACCCTACACTCTATACCTTACACTCTGTACCCTACACTCTATACCCTACACTCTACACTCTATACCCTACACTCTACACTCTATACCCTACACTCTATACCCTACACTCTATACCCTACACTCTATACCCTACAATCTACACTCTATGCCCTACACTCTACACTCTATACCCTACACTCTACACTCTATACCCTACACTCTACACTCTATACCCTACACTGTATACCCTACACTCTATACCCTGCACTCTATACCCTACACTCTATACCCTACACTCTACACTCTATGCCCTACACTCTACACTCTGTACCTTACACTCAACACTCTATTCCCTACACTCTATACCCTACACTCTATACCCTACACTCTATACCCTACACTCTACACCCTACACTCTATACTCTACACTCTATACCATACACTCTATACCCTACACTCTACACTCTATGCCCTACACTCTACACCCTACACTCTATACCCTACACTCTAATCCCTACACTCTACACTCTCTACCCTACACTCTCTACCCTACACTCTATATTCTACACTCTATACCCTACACTCTACACTCTATGCCCTACACTCTACACTCTATACCCTACACTCTACACTCTATACCCTACACTCTATACCCTACACTCTATACCCTACATTCTATACCCGACACTCTACACGCTATACCCTACACTCTACACTCTATACCCTACTCTCTAAACCCTACACTCTATACCCTACACTCTATACCCTACACTCTATACCCTACACTCTACACTCTATACCCTACACTCTATACCCTACACTCTACACCCTACACTCTATACCCTACACTCTATGCCCTACACTCTATACCCTACACTCTACACTCTATACCCTACACTCTGTACCATACACTATATACCCTACACTCTACACTCTATACCCTACACTCTATACCCTTCACTCTATGCCCTACACTCTATACCCTACACTCTATATCCTACACTCTATACCCTACACTCTACACTCTATACCCTACACTCTACACTCTATACCCTACACACTATACCCTACACTCTATACCCTACACTCTAATCCCTACACTCTACACTCTATACACTACACTCTATACCCTACACTCTACACTCTATACCTTACACTCTACACTCTATTCCCTACACTCTATACCCTACACTCTATACACTACACTCTATACCCTACACTCTACACCCTACACTCTATACTCTACATTCTATACCATACACTCTATAACCTACACTCTACACTCTATGCCCTACACTCTACACCCTACACTCTATACCCTACACTCTAATCCCTACACTCTACACTCTATACCTTAAACTCTATACCCTACACTCTACACTCTATACCTTACACTCTACACTCTATTCCCTACACTCTATACCCTACACTCTATACCCTACACTCTATACCCTACACTCTATACCCTACACTCTACACCCTACACTCTATACCCTACACTCTATACCATACACTCTATACCCTACACTCTACACTCTATACCCTACACTCCACACCCTACACTCTATACCCTACACTCTAATCCCTACACTCTACACTCTATACCCTACACTCTATACCCTACACTCTATACCCTACACTCTACACTCTCTACCCTACACTCTATACCCTACACTCTGTACCCTACACTCTATACCCTACACTCTACACTCTATACCCTACACTCTACACTCTATACCCTACACTCTATACCCTACACTCTATACCCTACACTCTATACCCTACAATCTACACTCTATGCCCTACACTCTACACTCTATACCCTACACTCTACACTCTATACCCTACACTCTACACTCTATACCCTACACTGTATACCCTACACTCTATACCCTACACTCTATACCCTACACTCTATACCCTACACTCTACACTCTATGCCCTACACTCTACACTCTGTACCTTACACTCAACACTCTATTCCCTACACTCTATACCCTACACTCTATACCCTACACTCTATACCCTACACTCTACACCCTACACTCTATACTCTACACTCTATACCATACACTCTATACCCTACACGCTACACTCTATGCCGTACACTCTACACCCTACACTCTATACCCTACACTCTATACCCTACACTCTACACTCTATGCCCTACACTCTACACTCTATACCCTACACTCTATACCCTACACTCTGTACCCTACACTCTACACTCTATACCCTACACTCTATACCCTACACTCTATGCCCTACACTCTATACCCTACACTCTATACCCTACACTCTATACCCTACACTCTATACCCTACACTCTACACTCTATACCCTACACTCTATACCCTACACTCTATACCCTACACTCTACACTCTATACCCTACACTCTATACCCTACACTCTATGCCCTACACTCTATACCCTACACTCTATACCCTACACTCTATACCCTACACTCTACACTCTATACCCTACACTCTACACTCTATACCCTACACACTATACCCTACACTCTATACCCTACACTCTAATCCCTACACTCTACACTCTATACCCTACACTCTATACCCTACACTCTACACTCTATACCTTACACTCTACACTCTATTCCCTACACTCTATACCCTACACTCTATACCCTACACTCTATACCCTACACTCTATACCCAACGCTCTACACCCTACACTCTATACCCTACACTCTATACCATACACTCTATACCCTACACTCTACACTCTATACCCTACACTCTACACTCTATACCCTACACTCTATACCCTACACTCTATACCCTACACTCTATACCCGACACTCTACACGCTATACCCTACACTCTACACTCTATACCCTACACTCTATACCCTACACTCTATACCCTACACTCTATACCCTACACTCTATACCCTACACTCTACACTCTATACCCTACACTCTATATCCTACACTCTACACCCTACACTCTATACCCTACACTCTATGCCCTACACTCTATATCCTACACTCTATACCCTACACTCTATACCCTACACTCTACACTCTATACCCTACACTCTATACCCTACACTCTATACCCTAGACTCTACACTCTATACCCTACACTCTATACCCTACACTCTATACCCTACACTCTATACCCTACACTCTACACTCTATATCCTACACTCTCTACCCTACACTCTACACTCTATACCCTACACTCTATACCCTACACTCTAATCCCTACACTCTACACTCTATACCCTACACTCTATACCCTACACTCTATACCCTACACTCTACACTCTATACCCCACACTCTATATCCTACACTCTACACTCTATACCATACATTCTATACCCTACACTCTATACCATACACTCTATACCCTACACTCTACACCCTACACTCTATACCCTACACTCTATACCCTACACTCTATTCCCTACACTCTATGCCCTACACTCTACACCCTACACTCTATACCCTACACTCTATACCATACACTCTATATCCTACACTCTACACTCTATACCCTACACTCTACATCCCACACTCTATACCCTACACTCTAATCCCGACACTCTACACTCTATACCCTACACTCTATAGCCTACACTCTACAATCTATACCCTACACTCTATACCCTACACTCTATACCCTACACTCTACACTCTCTACCCTACACTCTATACCCTACACTCTATAACATACACTCTATACCCTACACTCTATACCCTACACTCTATAGCCTACACTCTACAATCTATACCCTACACTCTATACCCTACACTCTATACCCTACATTCTACACTCTCTACCCTACACTCTATACCCTACACTCTATAACATACACTCTATACCCTACACTCTATACCCTACACTCTATACCCTACACTCTACACTCTATACCCTACACTCTATACCCTACACTCTACACCCTGCACTCTATACCCTACACACTATACCCTACACTCTACACTCTATACCCTACACTCTATACCCTACACTCTATACCCTACACTCTATACCCTACATTCTACACTCTATACCCTACACTCTATAGCCTACACTCTACAATCTATACCCTACACTCTATACCCTACACTCTATACCCTACAGTCTATACCCTACACTCTATACCCTACACTCTACACTCTATACCTTACACTCTACACTCTATTCCCTACACTCTATACCCTACACTCTATACCCTACACTCTATACCCTACACTCTATACCCTACACTCTACACCCTACACTCTATACCCTACACTCTATACCATACACTCTATACCCTACACTCTACACTCTATACCCTACACTTTACACCCTACACTCTATACCCTACACTCTAATCCCTTCACTCTACACTCTATACCCTACACTCTATACCCTACACTCTACACTCTATACCTTACACTCTACACTATATTCCCTACACTCTATACCCTACACTCTATACCCTACACTCTATACCCTACACTCTACACCCTACACTCTATACCATACACTCTATACACTACACTCTACACTCTATACCCTACACTCTACACCCTACACTCTATACCCTACACTCTAATCCCTACACACTACACTCTATACCCTACACTCTATACCCTACACTCTATACCCTACACTCTACACACTCTACCCTACACTCTATACCCTACACTCTATACCCTACACTCTATACCCTACACTCTACACTCTATACCCTACACTCTACACTCTATACCCTACACTCTATACCCTACACTCTATACCCTACACTCTACACTCTATACCTTACACTCTACACTCTATTCCCTACACTCTATACCCTACACTCTATACCCTACACTCTATACCCTACACTCTATACCCAACACTCTACACCCTACACTCTATACCCTACACTCTATACCATACACTCTATACCCTACACTCTACACTCTATACCCTACACTCTATACCCTACACTCTATACCCTACACTCTATACCCTACACTCTACACGCTATACCCTACACTCTACACTTTATACCCTACACTCTATACCCTACACTCTATACCCTACACTCTATACCATACACTCCATACCCTACACTCTATACCGTACACTCTATACCCTACACTCTATACCCTACAATCTATACCCTACACTCTACACCCTACACTCTATACCTTACACTCTATACCCTACACTCTATACCCTACACTCTAAACTCTATACCCTACACTCTACACTCTATACCCTACACTCTATAACATACACTCTATACCCTACACTCTATACCCTACACTCTATACCCTACACTCTACACTCTATACCCTACACTCTATACCATACACTCTACACCATACACTCTATAGCATACACTCTATACCCTACACTCTACACTCTATACCCTACACTCTATACCCTACACTCTACACCCTGCACTCTATACCCTACACACTATACCCTACACTCTACACTCTATACCCTACACTCTATACCCTACACTCTATACCCTACACTCTATACCCTACACTCTATACCCTACAATCTATACCCTACACTCTATACCCTACAGTCTATACCCTACACTCTATACCCTACACTCTACACTCTATACCTTACACTCTACACTCGATTCCCTACACTCTATACCCTACACTCTATACCCTACACTCTATACCCTACACTCTATACCCTACACTCTACACCCTACACTCTATACCCTACACTCTATACCATACACTCTATACCCTACACTCTACACTCTATACCCTACACTCTACACCCTACACTCTATACCCTACACTCTAATCCCTACACTCTACACTCTATACCCTACACTCTATACCCTATACTCTACACTCTATACCTTACACTCCACACTCTATTCCCTACACTCTATACCCTACACTCTATACCCTACACTCTATACCCTACACTCTACACCCTACACTCTATACCCTACACTCTATACCATACACTCTATACCCTACACTCTACACTCTATACCCTACATTCTACACACTACACTCTATACCCTACACTCTAATCCCTACACTCTACACTCTATACCCTACACTCTATACCCTACACTCTATACCCTACACTCTACACTCTCTACCCTACACTCTATACCCTACACTCTATAACATACACTCTATACCCTACACTCTACACCCTACGCTCTATACCATACACTCTACACTGTATACCCTACACTCTATACCATACACTCTACACCATACACTCTATAGCATACACTCTATACCCTACACTCTACACTCTATACACTACACTCTATACCCTACACTCTACACTCTATACCCTACACTCTACACTCTATACCCTACACACTATACCCTACACTCTATACCCTACACTCTAATCCCTACACTCTACACTCTATACCCTACACTCTATACCCTACACTCTATACCCTACACTCTATACCCTACACTCTACACTCTATACCCTACACTCTACACTCTATACCCTACACTCTATACCCTACACTCTATACCCTACACTCTACACTCTATACCTTACACTCTACACTCTATTCCCTACACTCTATACCCTACACTCTATACCCTACACTCTATACCCTACACTCTATACCCAACACTCTACACCCTACACTCTATACCCTACACTCTATACCATACACTCTATACCCTACACTCTACACTCTATACCCTACACTCTATACCCTACACTCTATACCCTACACTCTATACCCTACACTCTACACGCTATACCCTACACTCTACACTTTATACCCTACACTCTATACCCTACACTCTATACCCTACACTCTATACCATACACTCCATACCCTACACTCTATACCGTACACTCTATACCCTACACTCTATACCCTACAATCTATACCCTACACTCTACACCCTACACTCTATACCTTACACTCTATACCCTACACTCTATACCCTACACTCTAAACTCTATACCCTACACTCTACACTCTATACCCTACACTCTATAACATACACTCTATACCCTACACTCTATACCCTACACTCTATACCCTACACTCTACACTCTATACCCTACACTCTATACCATACACTCTACACCATACACTCTATAGCATACACTCTATACCCTACACTCTACACTCTATACCCTACACTCTATACCCTACACTCTACACCCTGCACTCTATACCCTACACACTATACCCTACACTCTACACTCTATACCCTACACTCTATACCCTACACTCTATACCCTACACTCTATACCCTACACTCTATACCCTACAATCTATACCCTACACTCTATACCCTACAGTCTATACCCTACACTCTATACCCTACACTCTACACTCTATACCTTACACTCTACACTCGATTCCCTACACTCTATACCCTACACTCTATACCCTACACTCTATACCCTACACTCTATACCCTACACTCTACACCCTACACTCTATACCCTACACTCTATACCATACACTCTATACCCTACACTCTACACTCTATACCCTACACTCTACACCCTACACTCTATACCCTACACTCTAATCCCTACACTCTACACTCTATACCCTACACTCTATACCCTATACTCTACACTCTATACCTTACACTCCACACTCTATTCCCTACACTCTATACCCTACACTCTATACCCTACACTCTATACCCTACACTCTACACCCTACACTCTATACCCTACACTCTATACCATACACTCTATACCCTACACTCTACACTCTATACCCTACATTCTACACACTACACTCTATACCCTACACTCTAATCCCTACACTCTACACTCTATACCCTACACTCTATACCCTACACTCTATACCCTACACTCTACACTCTCTACCCTACACTCTATACCCTACACTCTATAACATACACTCTATACCCTACACTCTACACCCTACGCTCTATACCATACACTCTACACTGTATACCCTACACTCTATACCATACACTCTACACCATACACTCTATAGCATACACTCTATACCCTACACTCTACACTCTATACACTACACTCTATACCCTACACTCTACACTCTATACCCTACACTCTACACTCTATACCCTACACACTATACCCTACACTCTATACCCTACACTCTAATCCCTACACTCTACACTCTATACCCTACACTCTATACCCTACACTCTATACCCTACACTCTACACTCTATACCTTACACTCTACACTCTATTCCCTACACTCTATACCCTACACTCTATACCCTACACTCTATACCCTACACTCTACACCCTACACTCTATACTCTACACTCTATACCATACACTCTATACCCTACACTCTACACTCTATGCCCTACACTCTACACCCTACACTCTATACCCTACACTCTAATCCCTACACTCTACACTCTATACTTTACACTCTATACCCTACACTCTACACTCTATACCTTACACTCTACACTCTATTCCCTACACTCTATACCCTACACTCTATACCCTACACTCTATACCCTACACTCTATACCCTACACTCTATACCCTATACTCTACACTCTATACCTTACACTCTACACTCTATTCCCTACACTCTATACCCTACACTCTATACCCTACACTCTATACCCTACACTCTACACTCTATACCCTACACTCCACACCCTACACTCTATACCCTACACTCTAATCCCTACACTCTACACTCTATACCCTACACTCTATACCCTACACTCTATACCCTACACTCTACACTCTCTACCCTACACTCTACACTCTATACCCTACACTCTATACCCTACACTCTATACCCTACACTCTATACCCTACAATCTACACTCTATGCCCTACACTCTACACTCTATACCCTACACTCTACACTCTATACCCTACACTCTACACTCTATACCCTACACTGTATACCCTACACTCTATACCCTACACTCTATACCCTACACTCTATACCCTACACTCTACACTCTATGCCCTACACTCTACACTCTGTACCTTACACTCAACACTCTATTCCCTACACTCTATACCCTACACTCTATACCCTACACTCTATACCCTACACTCTACACCCTACACTCTATACTCTACACTCTATACCATACACTCTATACCCTACACTCTACACTCTATGCCCTACACTCTACACCCTACACTCTATACCCTACACTCTAATCCCTACACTCTACACTCTCTACCCTACACTCTCTACCCTACACTCTATACCCTACACTCTATACCCTACACTCTACACTCTATGCCCTACACTCTACACTCTATACCCTACACTCTATACCCTACACTCTATACCCTACACTCTACACTCTATACCCTACACTCTATACCCTACACTCTATGCCCTACACTCTATACCCTACACTCTATACCCTACACTCTATACCCTACACTCTATACCCTACACTCTACACTCTATACCCTACACTCTATACCCTACACTCTATACCCTACACTCTACACTCTATACCCTACACTCTATACCCTACACTCTATGCCCTACACTCTATACCCTACACTCTATACCCTACACTCTATACCCTACACTCTACACTCTATACCCTACACTCTACACTCTATACCCTACACACTATACCCTACACTCTATACCCTACACTCTAATCCCTACACTCTACACTCTATACCCTACACTCTATACCCTACACTCTACACTCTATACCTTACACTCTACACTCTATTCCCTACACTCTATACCCTACACTCTATACCCTACACTCTATACCCTACACTCTACACTCTATGCCCTACACTCTACACTCTATACCCTACACTCTATGCCCTACACTCTACACTCTGTACCTTACACTCAACACTCTATTCCCTACACTCTATACCCTACACTCTATACCCTACACTCTATACCCTACACTCTACACCCTACACTCTATACTCTACACTCTATACCATACACTCTATACCCTACACTCTACACTCTATGCCCTACACTCTACACCCTACACTCTATACCCTACACTCTAATCCCTACACTCTACACTCTCTACCCTACACTCTCTACCCTACACTCTATACCCTACACTCTATACCCTACACTCTACACTCTATGCCCTACACTCTACACTCTATACCCTACACTCTATACCCTACACTCTATACCCTACACTCTACACTCTATACCCTACACTCTATACCCTACACTCTATGCCCTACACTCTATACCCTACACTCTATACCCTACACTCTATACCCTACACTCTATACCCTACACTCTACACTCTATACCCTACACTCTATACCCTACACTCTATACCCTACACTCTACACTCTATACCCTACACTCTATACCCTACACTCTATGCCCTACACTCTATACCCTACACTCTATACCCTACACTCTATACCCTACACTCTACACTCTATACCCTACACTCTACACTCTATACCCTACACACTATACCCTACACTCTATACCCTACACTCTAATCCCTACACTCTACACTCTATACCCTACACTCTATACCCTACACTCTACACTCTATACCTTACACTCTACACTCTATTCCCTACACTCTATACCCTACACTCTATACCCTACACTCTATACCCTACACTCTACACTCTATGCCCTACACTCTACACTCTATACCCTACACTCTATACCCTACACTCTATACCCTACACTCTACACTCTATACCCTACACTCTATACCCTACACTCTATGCCCTACACTCTATACCCTACACTCTATACCCTACACTCTATACCCTACACTCTATACCCTACACTCTACACTCTATACCCTACACTCTATACCCTACACTCTATACCCTACACTCTACACTCTATACCCTACACTCTATACCCTACACTCTATGCCCTACACTCTATACCCTACACTCTATACCCTACACTTTATACCCTACACTCTACACTCTATACCCTACACTCTACACTCTATACCCTACACACTATACCCTACACTCTATACCCTACACTCTAATCCCTACACTCTACACTCTATACCCTACACTCTATACCCTACACTCTACACTCTATACCTTACACTCTACACTCTATTCCCTACACTCTATACCCTACACTCTATACCCTACACTCTATACCCTACACTCTATACCCAACACTCTACACCCTACACTCAATACCCTACACTCTATACCATACACTCTATACCCTACACTCTACACTCTATACCCTACACTCTACACTCTATACCCTACACTCTATACCCTACACTCTATACCCTACACTCTATACCCGACACTCTACACGCTATACCCTACACTCTACACTCTATACCCTACACTCTAAACCCTACACTCTATACCCTACACTCTATACCCTACACTCTATACCCTACACTCTACACTCTATACCCTACACTCTATACCCTACACTCTACACCCTACACTCTATACCCTACACTCTATGCCCTACACTCTATACCCTACACTCTATACCCTACACTCTATACCCTACACTCTACACTCTATACCCTACACTCTGTACCATACACTATATACCCTACACTCTACACTCTATACCCTACACTCTATACCCTACACTCTATACCCTACACTCTACACTCTATACCCTACATTCTGTACCATACACTCTATACCATACACTCTACAATCTATACCCTACACTCTATACCATACACTCTACACCATACACTCTATAGCATACACTCTATACCCTACACTCTACACTCTATACCCTACACTCTATACCCTACACTCTACACCCTGCACTCTATACCCTACACACTATACCCTACACTCTACACTCTATACCCTACACTCTATACCCTACACTCTATACCCGACACTCTACACGCTATACCCTACACTCTACACTCTATACACTACACTCTAAACCCTACACTCTATACCCTACACTCTATACCCTACACTCTATACCCTACACTCTACACTCTATACCCTACACTCTATACCCTACACTCTACACCCTACACTCTATACCCTACACTCTATGCCCTACACTCTATACCCTACACTCTATGCCCTACACTCTACACTCTGTACCTTACACTCAACACTCTATTCCCTACACTCTATACCCTACACTCTATACCCTACGCTCTATACCCTACACTCTACACCCTACACTCTATACTCTACACTCTATACCATACACTCTATACCCTACACTCTACACTCTATGCCCTACACTCTACACCCTACACTCTATACCCTACACTCTAATCCCTACACTCTACACTCTCTACCCTACACTCTCTACCCTACACTCTATACCCTACACTCTATACCCTACACTCTACACTGTATGCCCTACACTCTACACTCTATACCCTACACTCTATACCCTACACTCTATACCCTACACTCTACACTCTATACCCTACACTCTATACCCTACACTCTATCTCCTACACTCTATACCCTACACTCTATACCCTACACTCTATACCCTACACTCTATACCCTACACTCTACACTCTATACCCTACACTCTATACCCTACACACTATACCCTACACTCTACACTCTATACCCTACACTCTATACCCTACACTCTATGCCCTACACTTTATACCCTACACTCTATACCCTACACTCTATACCCTACACTCTACACTCTATACCCTACACTCTACACTCTATACCCGACACACTATACCCTACACTCTATACCCTACACTCTAATCCCTACACTCTACACTCTATACCCTACACTCTACACTCTATACCTTACACTCTACACTCTATTCCCTACACTCTATACCCTACACTCTATACCCTACACTCTATACCCTACACTCTATACCCAACACTCTACACCCTACACTCAATACCCTACACTCTATACCATACACTCTATACCCTACACTCTACACTCTATACCCTACACTCTACACTCTATACCCTACACTCTATACCCTACACTCTATACCCTACATTCTATACCCGACACTCTACACGCTATACCCTACACTCTACACTCTATACCCTACTCTCTAAACCCTACACTCTATACCCTACACTCTATACCCTACACTCTATACCCTACACTCTACACTCTATACCCTACACTCTATACCCTACACTCTACACCCTACACTCTATACCCTACACTCTATGCCCTACACTCTATACCCTACACTCTACACTCTATACCCTACACTCTGTACCATACACTATATACCCTACACTCTACACTCTATACCCTACACTCTATACCCTACACTCTATACCCTACACTCTATACCCTACACTCTACACTCTATACCCTACACTCTGTACCATACACTCTATACCATACACTCTACAATCTATACCCTACACTCTATACCATACACTCTACACCATACACTCTATAGCATACACTCTATACCCTACACTCTACACTCTATACCCTACACTCTATACCCTACACTCTACACCCTGCACTCTATACCCTACACTCTATACCCTACACTCTATACCCTACACTCTATACCCTACACTCTACACTCTATACCCTACACTCTATACCCTACACTCTACACCCTACACTCTATACCCTACACTCTATGCCCTACACTCTATACCCTACACTCTACACTCTATACCCTACACTCTGTACCATACACTATATACCCTACACTCTACACTCTATACCCTACACTCTATACCCTACACTCTATACCCTACACTCTACACTCTATACCCTACACTCTGTACCATACACTCTATACCATACACTCTACAATCTATACCCTACACTCTATACCATACACTCTACACCATACACTCTATAGCATACACTCTATACCCTACACTCTACACTCTATACCCTACACTCTATACCCTACACTCTACACCCTGCACTCTATACCCTACACACTATACCCTACACTCTACACTCTATACCCTACACTCTATACCCTACACTCTATACCCTACACTCTATACCCTACACTCTACACTCTATACCCTACACTCTATACCCTACACTCTATAGCCTACAATCTATACCCTACACTCTATACCCTACAGTCTATACCCTACACTCTATACCCTACACTCTACACTCTATACCTTACACTCTACACTCGATTCCCTACACTCTATACCCTACACTCTATACCCTACACTCTATACCCTACACTCTATACCCTACACTCTACACCCTACAGTCTATACCCTACACTCTATACCATACACTCTATACCCTACACTCTACACTCTATACCCTACACTCTACACCCTACACTCTATACCCTACACTCTAATCCCTACACTCTACACTCTATACCCTACACTCTATACCCTATACTCTACACTCTATACCTCACACTCTACACTCTATTCCCTACACTCTATACCCTACACTCTATACCCTACACTCTATACCCTACACTCTACACCCTACACTCTATACCCTACACTCTATACCATACACTCTATACTCTACACTCTACACTCTATACCCTACACTCTACACACTACACTCTATACCCTACACTCTAATCCCTACACTCTACACTCTATACCCTACACTCTATACCCTACACTCTATACCCTACACTCTACACTCTCTACCCTACATTCTATACCCTACACTCTATAACATACACTCTATACCCTACACTCTACACCCTACACTCTATACCATACACTCTACACTGTATACCCTACACTCTATACCATACACTCTACACCATACACTCTATAGCATACACTCTATACCCTACACTCTACACTCTATGCCCTACACTCTATACCCTACACTCTACACTCTATACCCTACACTCTACACTCTATACCCTACACACTATACCCTACACTCTATACCCTACACTCTAATCCCTACACTCTACACTCTATACCCTACACTCTATACCCTACACTCTACACTCTATACCTTACACTCTACACTCTATTCCCTACACTCTATACCCTACACTCTATACCCTACACTCTATACCCTACACTCTACACGCTATACCCTACACTCTACACTTTATACCCTACACTCTATACCCTACACTCTATACCCTACACTCTATACCATACACTCCATACCCTACACTCTATACCGTACACTCTATACCCTACACTCTATACCCTACAATCTATACCCTACACTCTACACCCTACACTCTATACCTTACACTCTATACCCTACACTCTATACCCTACACTCTAAACTCTATACCCTACACTCTACACTCTATACCCTACACTCTATAACATACACTCTATACCCTACACTCTATACCCTACACTCTATACCCTACACTCTACACTCTATACCCTACACTCTATACCATACACTCTACACCATACACTCTATAGCATACACTCTATACCCTACACTCTACACTCTATACCCTACACTCTATACCCTACACTCTACACCCTGCACTCTATACCCTACACACTATACCCTACACTCTACACTCTATACCCTACACTCTATACCCTACACTCTATACCCTACACTCTATACCCTACACTCTATACCCTACAATCTATACCCTACACTCTATACCCTACAGTCTATACCCTACACTCTATACCCTACACTCTACACTCTATACCTTACACTCTACACTCGATTCCCTACACTCTATACCCTACACTCTATACCCTACACTCTATACCCTACACTCTATACCCTACACTCTACACCCTACACTCTATACCCTACACTCTATACCATACACTCTATACCCTACACTCTACACTCTATACCCTACACTCTACACCCTACACTCTATACCCTACACTCTAATCCCTACACTCTACACTCTATACCCTACACTCTATACCCTATACTCTACACTCTATACCTTACACTCCACACTCTATTCCCTACACTCTATACCCTACACTCTATACCCTACACTCTATACCCTACACTCTACACCCTACACTCTATACCCTACACTCTATACCATACACTCTATACCCTACACTCTACACTCTATACCCTACATTCTACACACTACACTCTATACCCTACACTCTAATCCCTACACTCTACACTCTATACCCTACACTCTATACCCTACACTCTATACCCTACACTCTACACTCTCTACCCTACACTCTATACCCTACACTCTATAACATACACTCTATACCCTACACTCTACACCCTACGCTCTATACCATACACTCTACACTGTATACCCTACACTCTATACCATACACTCTACACCATACACTCTATAGCATACACTCTATACCCTACACTCTACACTCTATACACTACACTCTATACCCTACACTCTACACTCTATACCCTACACTCTACACTCTATACCCTACACACTATACCCTACACTCTATACCCTACACTCTAATCCCTACACTCTACACTCTATACCCTACACTCTATACCCTACACTCTATACCCTACACTCTACACTCTATACCTTACACTCTACACTCTATTCCCTACACTCTATACCCTACACTCTATACCCTACACTCTATACCCTACACTCTACACCCTACACTCTATACTCTACACTCTATACCATACACTCTATACCCTACACTCTACACTCTATGCCCTACACTCTACACCCTACACTCTATACCCTACACTCTAATCCCTACACTCTACACTCTATACCTTACACTCTATACCCTACACTCTACACTCTATACCTTACACTCTACACTCTATTCCCTACACTCTATACCCTACACTCTATACCCTACACTCTATACCCTACACTCTATACCCTACACTCTATACCCTATACTCTACACTCTATACCTTACACTCTACACTCTATTCCCTACACTCTATACCCTACACTCTATACCCTACACTCTATACCCTACACTCTACACTCTATACCCTACACTCCACACCCTACACTCTATACCCTACACTCTAATCCCTACACTCTACACTCTATACCCTACACTCTATACCCTACACTCTATACCCTACACTCTACACTCTCTACCCTACACTCTACACTCTATACCCTACACTCTATACCCTACACTCTATACCCTACACTCTATACCCTACAATCTACACTCTATGCCCTACACTCTACACTCTATACCCTACACTCTACACTCTATACCCTACACTCTACACTCTATACCCTACACTGTATACCCTACACTCTATACCCTACACTCTATACCCTACACTCTATACCCTACACTCTACACTCTATGCCCTACACTCTACACTCTGTACCTTACACTCAACACTCTATTCCCTACACTCTATACCCTACACTCTATACCCTACACTCTATACCCTACACTCTACACCCTACACTCTATACTCTACACTCTATACCATACACTCTATACCCTACACTCTACACTCTATGCCCTACACTCTACACCCTACACTCTATACCCTACACTCTAATCCCTACACTCTACACTCTCTACCCTACACTCTCTACCCTACACTCTATACCCTACACTCTATACCCTACACTCTACACTCTATGCCCTACACTCTACACTCTATACCCTACACTCTATACCCTACACTCTATACCCTACACTCTACACTCTATACCCTACACTCTATACCCTACACTCTATGCCCTACACTCTATACCCTACACTCTATACCCTACACTCTATACCCTACACTCTATACCCTACACTCTACACTCTATACCCTACACTCTATACCCTACACTCTATACCCTACACTCTACACTCTATACCCTACACTCTATACCCTACACTCTATGCCCTACACTCTATACCCTACACTCTATACCCTACACTCTATACCCTACACTCTACACTCTATACCCTACACTCTACACTCTATACCCTACACACTATACCCTACACTCTATACCCTACACTCTAATCCCTACACTCTACACTCTATACCCTACACTCTATACCCTACACTCTACACTCTATACCTTACACTCTACACTCTATTCCCTACACTCTATACCCTACACTCTATACCCTACACTCTATACCCTACACTCTATACCCAACACTCTACACCCTACACTCAATACCCTACACTCTATACCATACACTCTATACCCTACACTCTACACTCTATACCCTACACTCTACACTCTATACCCTACACTCTATACCCTACACTCTATACCCTACACTCTATACCCGACACTCTACACGCTATACCCTACACTCTACACTCTATACCCTACACTCTAAACCCTACACTCTATACCCTACACTCTATACCCTACACTCTATACCCTACACTCTACACTCTATACCCTACACTCTATACCCTACACTCTACACCCTACACTCTATACCCTACACTCTATGCCCTACACTCTATACCCTACACTCTATACCCTACACTCTATACCCTACACTCTACACTCTATACCCTACACTCTGTACCATACACTATATACCCTACACTCTACACTCTATACCCTACACTCTATACCCTACACTCTATACCCTACACTCTACACTCTATACCCTACATTCTGTACCATACACTCTATACCATACACTCTACAATCTATACCCTACACTCTATACCATACACTCTACACCATACACTCTATAGCATACACTCTATACCCTACACTCTACACTCTATACCCTACACTCTATACCCTACACTCTACACCCTGCACTCTATACCCTACACACTATACCCTACACTCTACACTCTATACCCTACACTCTATACCCTACACTCTATACCCGACACTCTACACGCTATACCCTACACTCTACACTCTATACACTACACTCTAAACCCTACACTCTATACCCTACACTCTATACCCTACACTCTATACCCTACACTCTACACTCTATACCCTACACTCTATACCCTACACTCTACACCCTACACTCTATACCCTACACTCTATGCCCTACACTCTATACCCTACACTCTATGCCCTACACTCTACACTCTGTACCTTACACTCAACACTCTATTCCCTACACTCTATACCCTACACTCTATACCCTACGCTCTATACCCTACACTCTACACCCTACACTCTATACTCTACACTCTATACCATACACTCTATACCCTACACTCTACACTCTATGCCCTACACTCTACACCCTACACTCTATACCCTACACTCTAATCCCTACACTCTACACTCTCTACCCTACACTCTCTACCCTACACTCTATACCCTACACTCTATACCCTACACTCTACACTGTATGCCCTACACTCTACACTCTATACCCTACACTCTATACCCTACACTCTATACCCTACACTCTACACTCTATACCCTACACTCTATACCCTACACTCTATCTCCTACACTCTATACCCTACACTCTATACCCTACACTCTATACCCTACACTCTATACCCTACACTCTACACTCTATACCCTACACTCTATACCCTACACACTATACCCTACACTCTACACTCTATACCCTACACTCTATACCCTACACTCTATGCCCTACACTTTATACCCTACACTCTATACCCTACACTCTATACCCTACACTCTACACTCTATACCCTACACTCTACACTCTATACCCGACACACTATACCCTACACTCTATACCCTACACTCTAATCCCTACACTCTACACTCTATACCTTACACTCTACACTCTATTCCCTACACTCTATACCCTACACTCTATACCCTACACTCTATACCCTACACTCTATACCCAACACTCTACACCCTACACTCAATACCCTACACTCTATACCATACACTCTATACCCTACACTCTACACTCTATACCCTACACTCTACACTCTATACCCTACACTCTATACCCTACACTCTATACCCTACATTCTATACCCGACACTCTACACGCTATACCCTACACTCTACACTCTATACCCTACTCTCTAAACCCTACACTCTATACCCTACACTCTATACCCTACACTCTATACCCTACACTCTACACTCTATACCCTACACTCTATACCCTACACTCTACACCCTACACTCTATACCCTACACTCTATGCCCTACACTCTATACCCTACACTCTACACTCTATACCCTACACTCTGTACCATACACTATATACCCTACACTCTACACTCTATACCCTACACTCTATACCCTACACTCTATACCCTACACTCTATACCCTACACTCTACACTCTATACCCTACACTCTGTACCATACACTCTATACCATACACTCTACAATCTATACCCTACACTCTATACCATACACTCTACACCATACACTCTATAGCATACACTCTATACCCTACACTCTACACTCTATACCCTACACTCTATACCCTACACTCTACACCCTGCACTCTATACCCTACACTCTATACCCTACACTCTATACCCTACACTCTATACCCTACACTCTACACTCTATACCCTACACTCTATACCCTACACTCTACACCCTACACTCTATACCCTACACTCTATGCCCTACACTCTATACCCTACACTCTACACTCTATACCCTACACTCTGTACCATACACTATATACCCTACACTCTACACTCTATACCCTACACTCTATACCCTACACTCTATACCCTACACTCTACACTCTATACCCTACACTCTGTACCATACACTCTATACCATACACTCTACAATCTATACCCTACACTCTATACCATACACTCTACACCATACACTCTATAGCATACACTCTATACCCTACACTCTACACTCTATACCCTACACTCTATACCCTACACTCTACACCCTGCACTCTATACCCTACACACTATACCCTACACTCTACACTCTATACCCTACACTCTATACCCTACACTCTATACCCTACACTCTATACCCTACACTCTACACTCTATACCCTACACTCTATACCCTACACTCTATAGCCTACAATCTATACCCTACACTCTATACCCTACAGTCTATACCCTACACTCTATACCCTACACTCTACACTCTATACCTTACACTCTATACCCTACACTCTACACCCTGCACTCTATACCCTACACACTATACCCTACACTCTACACTCTATACCCTACACTCTATACCCTACACTCTATACCCTACACTCTATACCCTACATTCTACACTCTATACCCTACACTCTATAGCCTACACTCTACAATCTATACCCTACACTCTATACCCTACACTCTATACCCTACAGTCTATACCCTACACTCTATACCCTACACTCTACACTCTATACCTTACACTCTACACTCTATTCCCTACACTCTATACCCTACACTCTATACCCTACACTCTATACCCTACACTCTATACCCTACACTCTACACCCTACACTCTATACCCTACACTCTATACCATACACTCTATACCCTACACTCTACACTCTATACCCTACACTTTACACCCTACACTCTATACCCTACACTCTAATCCCTTCACTCTACACTCTATACCCTACACTCTATACCCTACACTCTACACTCTATACCTTACACTCTACACTATATTCCCTACACTCTATACCCTACACTCTATACCCTACACTCTATACCCTACACTCTACACCCTACACTCTATACCATACACTCTATACACTACACTCTACACTCTATACCCTACACTCTACACCCTACACTCTATACCCTACACTCTAATCCCTACACACTACACTCTATACCCTACACTCTATACCCTACACTCTATACCCTACACTCTACACACTCTACCCTACACTCTATACCCTACACTCTATACCCTACACTCTATACCCTACACTCTACACTCTATACCCTACACTCTACACTCTATACCCTACACTCTATACCCTACACTCTATACCCTACACTCTACACTCTATACCTTACACTCTACACTCTATTCCCTACACTCTATACCCTACACTCTATACCCTACACTCTATACCCTACACTCTATACCCAACACTCTACACCCTACACTCTATACCCTACACTCTATACCATACACTCTATACCCTACACTCTACACTCTATACCCTACACTCTATACCCTACACTCTATACCCTACACTCTATACCCTACACTCTACACGCTATACCCTACACTCTACACTTTATACCCTACACTCTATACCCTACACTCTATACCCTACACTCTATACCATACACTCCATACCCTACACTCTATACCGTACACTCTATACCCTACACTCTATACCCTACAATCTATACCCTACACTCTACACCCTACACTCTATACCTTACACTCTATACCCTACACTCTATACCCTACACTCTAAACTCTATACCCTACACTCTACACTCTATACCCTACACTCTATAACATACACTCTATACCCTACACTCTATACCCTACACTCTATACCCTACACTCTACACTCTATACCCTACACTCTATACCATACACTCTACACCATACACTCTATAGCATACACTCTATACCCTACACTCTACACTCTATACCCTACACTCTATACCCTACACTCTACACCCTGCACTCTATACCCTACACACTATACCCTACACTCTACACTCTATACCCTACACTCTATACCCTACACTCTATACCCTACACTCTATACCCTACACTCTATACCCTACAATCTATACCCTACACTCTATACCCTACAGTCTATACCCTACACTCTATACCCTACACTCTACACTCTATACCTTACACTCTACACTCGATTCCCTACACTCTATACCCTACACTCTATACCCTACACTCTATACCCTACACTCTATACCCTACACTCTACACCCTACACTCTATACCCTACACTCTATACCATACACTCTATACCCTACACTCTACACTCTATACCCTACACTCTACACCCTACACTCTATACCCTACACTCTAATCCCTACACTCTACACTCTATACCCTACACTCTATACCCTATACTCTACACTCTATACCTTACACTCCACACTCTATTCCCTACACTCTATACCCTACACTCTATACCCTACACTCTATACCCTACACTCTACACCCTACACTCTATACCCTACACTCTATACCATACACTCTATACCCTACACTCTACACTCTATACCCTACATTCTACACACTACACTCTATACCCTACACTCTAATCCCTACACTCTACACTCTATACCCTACACTCTATACCCTACACTCTATACCCTACACTCTACACTCTCTACCCTACACTCTATACCCTACACTCTATAACATACACTCTATACCCTACACTCTACACCCTACGCTCTATACCATACACTCTACACTGTATACCCTACACTCTATACCATACGCTCTACACCATACACTCTATAGCATACACTCTATACCCTACACTCTACACTCTATACACTACACTCTATACCCTACACTCTACACTCTATACCCTACACTCTACACTCTATACCCTACACACTATACCCTACACTCTATACCCTACACTCTAATCCCTACACTCTACACTCTATACCCTACACTCTATACCCTACACTCTATACCCTACACTCTATACCCTACACTCTACACTCTATACCCTACACTCTACACTCTATACCCTACACTCTATACCCTACACTCTATACCCTACAC
Source organism: Ranitomeya imitator (assembly GCF_032444005.1). Lineage (NCBI taxonomy): Eukaryota > Metazoa > Chordata > Amphibia > Anura > Dendrobatidae > Ranitomeya > Ranitomeya imitator. The sequence continues at coordinate 40,108 of NW_027194765.1, read as the reverse complement.
TCTACACTCTATACCTTACACTCTACACTCTATTCCCTACACTCTATACCCTACACTCTATACCCTACACTCTATACCCTACACTCTATACCCAACACTCTACACCCTACACTCTATACCCTACACTCTATACCATACACTCTATACCCTACACTCTACACTCTATACCCTACACTCTATACCCTACACTCTATACCCTACACTCTATACCCTACACTCTACACGCTATACCCTACACTCTACACTTTATACCCTACACTCTATACCCTACACTCTATACCCTACACTCTATACCATACACTCCATACCCTACACTCTATACCGTACACTCTATACCCTACACTCTATACCCTACAATCTATACCCTACACTCTACACCCTACACTCTATACCTTACACTCTATACCCTACACTCTATACCCTACACTCTAAACTCTATACCCTACACTCTACACTCTATACCCTACACTCTATAACATACACTCTATACCCTACACTCTATACCCTACACTCTATACCCTACACTCTACACTCTATACCCTACACTCTATACCATACACTCTACACCATACACTCTATAGCATACACTCTATACCCTACACTCTACACTCTATACCCTACACTCTATACCCTACACTCTACACCCTGCACTCTATACCCTACACACTATACCCTACACTCTACACTCTATACCCTACACTCTATACCCTACACTCTATACCCTACACTCTATACCCTACACTCTATACCCTACAATCTATACCCTACACTCTATACCCTACAGTCTATACCCTACACTCTATACCCTACACTCTACACTCTATACCTTACACTCTACACTCGATTCCCTACACTCTATACCCTACACTCTATACCCTACACTCTATACCCTACACTCTATACCCTACACTCTACACCCTACACTCTATACCCTACACTCTATACCATACACTCTATACCCTACACTCTACACTCTATACCCTACACTCTACACCCTACACTCTATACCCTACACTCTAATCCCTACACTCTACACTCTATACCCTACACTCTATACCCTATACTCTACACTCTATACCTTACACTCCACACTCTATTCCCTACACTCTATACCCTACACTCTATACCCTACACTCTATACCCTACACTCTACACCCTACACTCTATACCCTACACTCTATACCATACACTCTATACCCTACACTCTACACTCTATACCCTACATTCTACACACTACACTCTATACCCTACACTCTAATCCCTACACTCTACACTCTATACCCTACACTCTATACCCTACACTCTATACCCTACACTCTACACTCTCTACCCTACACTCTATACCCTACACTCTATAACATACACTCTATACCCTACACTCTACACCCTACGCTCTATACCATACACTCTACACTGTATACCCTACACTCTATACCATACACTCTACACCATACACTCTATAGCATACACTCTATACCCTACACTCTACACTCTATACACTACACTCTATACCCTACACTCTACACTCTATACCCTACACTCTACACTCTATACCCTACACACTATACCCTACACTCTATACCCTACACTCTAATCCCTACACTCTACACTCTATACCCTACACTCTATACCCTACACTCTATACCCTACACTCTACACTCTATACCTTACACTCTACACTCTATTCCCTACACTCTATACCCTACACTCTATACCCTACACTCTATACCCTACACTCTACACCCTACACTCTATACTCTACACTCTATACCATACACTCTATACCCTACACTCTACACTCTATGCCCTACACTCTACACCCTACACTCTATACCCTACACTCTAATCCCTACACTCTACACTCTATACCTTACACTCTATACCCTACACTCTACACTCTATACCTTACACTCTACACTCTATTCCCTACACTCTATACCCTACACTCTATACCCTACACTCTATACCCTACACTCTATACCCTACACTCTATACCCTATACTCTACACTCTATACCTTACACTCTACACTCTATTCCCTACACTCTATACCCTACACTCTATACCCTACACTCTATACCCTACACTCTACACTCTATACCCTACACTCCACACCCTACACTCTATACCCTACACTCTAATCCCTACACTCTACACTCTATACCCTACACTCTATACCCTACACTCTATACCCTACACTCTACACTCTCTACCCTACACTCTACACTCTATACCCTACACTCTATACCCTACACTCTATACCCTACACTCTATACCCTACAATCTACACTCTATGCCCTACACTCTACACTCTATACCCTACACTCTACACTCTATACCCTACACTCTACACTCTATACCCTACACTGTATACCCTACACTCTATACCCTACACTCTATACCCTACACTCTATACCCTACACTCTACACTCTATGCCCTACACTCTACACTCTGTACCTTACACTCAACACTCTATTCCCTACACTCTATACCCTACACTCTATACCCTACACTCTATACCCTACACTCTACACCCTACACTCTATACTCTACACTCTATACCATACACTCTATACCCTACACTCTACACTCTATGCCCTACACTCTACACCCTACACTCTATACCCTACACTCTAATCCCTACACTCTACACTCTCTACCCTACACTCTCTACCCTACACTCTATACCCTACACTCTATACCCTACACTCTACACTCTATGCCCTACACTCTACACTCTATACCCTACACTCTATACCCTACACTCTATACCCTACACTCTACACTCTATACCCTACACTCTATACCCTACACTCTATGCCCTACACTCTATACCCTACACTCTATACCCTACACTCTATACCCTACACTCTATACCCTACACTCTACACTCTATACCCTACACTCTATACCCTACACTCTATACCCTACACTCTACACTCTATACCCTACACTCTATACCCTACACTCTATGCCCTACACTCTATACCCTACACTCTATACCCTACACTCTATACCCTACACTCTACACTCTATACCCTACACTCTACACTCTATACCCTACACACTATACCCTACACTCTATACCCTACACTCTAATCCCTACACTCTACACTCTATACCCTACACTCTATACCCTACACTCTACACTCTATACCTTACACTCTACACTCTATTCCCTACACTCTATACCCTACACTCTATACCCTACACTCTATACCCTACACTCTATACCCAACACTCTACACCCTACACTCAATACCCTACACTCTATACCATACACTCTATACCCTACACTCTACACTCTATACCCTACACTCTACACTCTATACCCTACACTCTATACCCTACACTCTATACCCTACACTCTATACCCGACACTCTACACGCTATACCCTACACTCTACACTCTATACCCTACACTCTAAACCCTACACTCTATACCCTACACTCTATACCCTACACTCTATACCCTACACTCTACACTCTATACCCTACACTCTATACCCTACACTCTACACCCTACACTCTATACCCTACACTCTATGCCCTACACTCTATACCCTACACTCTATACCCTACACTCTATACCCTACACTCTACACTCTATACCCTACACTCTGTACCATACACTATATACCCTACACTCTACACTCTATACCCTACACTCTATACCCTACACTCTATACCCTACACTCTACACTCTATACCCTACATTCTGTACCATACACTCTATACCATACACTCTACAATCTATACCCTACACTCTATACCATACACTCTACACCATACACTCTATAGCATACACTCTATACCCTACACTCTACACTCTATACCCTACACTCTATACCCTACACTCTACACCCTGCACTCTATACCCTACACACTATACCCTACACTCTACACTCTATACCCTACACTCTATACCCTACACTCTATACCCGACACTCTACACGCTATACCCTACACTCTACACTCTATACACTACACTCTAAACCCTACACTCTATACCCTACACTCTATACCCTACACTCTATACCCTACACTCTACACTCTATACCCTACACTCTATACCCTACACTCTACACCCTACACTCTATACCCTACACTCTATGCCCTACACTCTATACCCTACACTCTATGCCCTACACTCTACACTCTGTACCTTACACTCAACACTCTATTCCCTACACTCTATACCCTACACTCTATACCCTACGCTCTATACCCTACACTCTACACCCTACACTCTATACTCTACACTCTATACCATACACTCTATACCCTACACTCTACACTCTATGCCCTACACTCTACACCCTACACTCTATACCCTACACTCTAATCCCTACACTCTACACTCTCTACCCTACACTCTCTACCCTACACTCTATACCCTACACTCTATACCCTACACTCTACACTGTATGCCCTACACTCTACACTCTATACCCTACACTCTATACCCTACACTCTATACCCTACACTCTACACTCTATACCCTACACTCTATACCCTACACTCTATCTCCTACACTCTATACCCTACACTCTATACCCTACACTCTATACCCTACACTCTATACCCTACACTCTACACTCTATACCCTACACTCTATACCCTACACACTATACCCTACACTCTACACTCTATACCCTACACTCTATACCCTACACTCTATGCCCTACACTTTATACCCTACACTCTATACCCTACACTCTATACCCTACACTCTACACTCTATACCCTACACTCTACACTCTATACCCGACACACTATACCCTACACTCTATACCCTACACTCTAATCCCTACACTCTACACTCTATACCCTACACTCTACACTCTATACCTTACACTCTACACTCTATTCCCTACACTCTATACCCTACACTCTATACCCTACACTCTATACCCTACACTCTATACCCAACACTCTACACCCTACACTCAATACCCTACACTCTATACCATACACTCTATACCCTACACTCTACACTCTATACCCTACACTCTACACTCTATACCCTACACTCTATACCCTACACTCTATACCCTACATTCTATACCCGACACTCTACACGCTATACCCTACACTCTACACTCTATACCCTACTCTCTAAACCCTACACTCTATACCCTACACTCTATACCCTACACTCTATACCCTACACTCTACACTCTATACCCTACACTCTATACCCTACACTCTACACCCTACACTCTATACCCTACACTCTATGCCCTACACTCTATACCCTACACTCTACACTCTATACCCTACACTCTGTACCATACACTATATACCCTACACTCTACACTCTATACCCTACACTCTATACCCTACACTCTATACCCTACACTCTATACCCTACACTCTACACTCTATACCCTACACTCTGTACCATACACTCTATACCATACACTCTACAATCTATACCCTACACTCTATACCATACACTCTACACCATACACTCTATAGCATACACTCTATACCCTACACTCTACACTCTATACCCTACACTCTATACCCTACACTCTACACCCTGCACTCTATACCCTACACTCTATACCCTACACTCTATACCCTACACTCTATACCCTACACTCTACACTCTATACCCTACACTCTATACCCTACACTCTACACCCTACACTCTATACCCTACACTCTATGCCCTACACTCTATACCCTACACTCTACACTCTATACCCTACACTCTGTACCATACACTATATACCCTACACTCTACACTCTATACCCTACACTCTATACCCTACACTCTATACCCTACACTCTACACTCTATACCCTACACTCTGTACCATACACTCTATACCATACACTCTACAATCTATACCCTACACTCTATACCATACACTCTACACCATACACTCTATAGCATACACTCTATACCCTACACTCTACACTCTATACCCTACACTCTATACCCTACACTCTACACCCTGCACTCTATACCCTACACACTATACCCTACACTCTACACTCTATACCCTACACTCTATACCCTACACTCTATACCCTACACTCTATACCCTACACTCTACACTCTATACCCTACACTCTATACCCTACACTCTATAGCCTACAATCTATACCCTACACTCTATACCCTACAGTCTATACCCTACACTCTATACCCTACACTCTACACTCTATACCTTACACTCTACACTCGATTCCCTACACTCTATACCCTACACTCTATACCCTACACTCTATACCCTACACTCTATACCCTACACTCTACACCCTACAGTCTATACCCTACACTCTATACCATACACTCTATACCCTACACTCTACACTCTATACCCTACACTCTACACCCTACACTCTATACCCTACACTCTAATCCCTACACTCTACACTCTATACCCTACACTCTATACCCTATACTCTACACTCTATACCTCACACTCTACACTCTATTCCCTACACTCTATACCCTACACTCTATACCCTACACTCTATACCCTACACTCTACACCCTACACTCTATACCCTACACTCTATACCATACACTCTATACTCTACACTCTACACTCTATACCCTACACTCTACACACTACACTCTATACCCTACACTCTAATCCCTACACTCTACACTCTATACCCTACACTCTATACCCTACACTCTATACCCTACACTCTACACTCTCTACCCTACATTCTATACCCTACACTCTATAACATACACTCTATACCCTACACTCTACACCCTACACTCTATACCATACACTCTACACTGTATACCCTACACTCTATACCATACACTCTACACCATACACTCTATAGCATACACTCTATACCCTACACTCTACACTCTATGCCCTACACTCTATACCCTACACTCTACACTCTATACCCTACACTCTACACTCTATACCCTACACACTATACCCTACACTCTATACCCTACACTCTAATCCCTACACTCTACACTCTATACCCTACACTCTATACCCTACACTCTACACTCTATACCTTACACTCTACACTCTATTCCCTACACTCTATACCCTACACTCTATACCCTACACTCTATACCCTACACTCTACACGCTATACCCTACACTCTACACTTTATACCCTACACTCTATACCCTACACTCTATACCCTACACTCTATACCATACACTCCATACCCTACACTCTATACCGTACACTCTATACCCTACACTCTATACCCTACAATCTATACCCTACACTCTACACCCTACACTCTATACCTTACACTCTATACCCTACACTCTATACCCTACACTCTAAACTCTATACCCTACACTCTACACTCTATACCCTACACTCTATAACATACACTCTATACCCTACACTCTATACCCTACACTCTATACCCTACACTCTACACTCTATACCCTACACTCTATACCATACACTCTACACCATACACTCTATAGCATACACTCTATACCCTACACTCTACACTCTATACCCTACACTCTATACCCTACACTCTACACCCTGCACTCTATACCCTACACACTATACCCTACACTCTACACTCTATACCCTACACTCTATACCCTACACTCTATACCCTACACTCTATACCCTACACTCTATACCCTACAATCTATACCCTACACTCTATACCCTACAGTCTATACCCTACACTCTATACCCTACACTCTACACTCTATACCTTACACTCTACACTCGATTCCCTACACTCTATACCCTACACTCTATACCCTACACTCTATACCCTACACTCTATACCCTACACTCTACACCCTACACTCTATACCCTACACTCTATACCATACACTCTATACCCTACACTCTACACTCTATACCCTACACTCTACACCCTACACTCTATACCCTACACTCTAATCCCTACACTCTACACTCTATACCCTACACTCTATACCCTATACTCTACACTCTATACCTTACACTCCACACTCTATTCCCTACACTCTATACCCTACACTCTATACCCTACACTCTATACCCTACACTCTACACCCTACACTCTATACCCTACACTCTATACCATACACTCTATACCCTACACTCTACACTCTATACCCTACATTCTACACACTACACTCTATACCCTACACTCTAATCCCTACACTCTACACTCTATACCCTACACTCTATACCCTACACTCTATACCCTACACTCTACACTCTCTACCCTACACTCTATACCCTACACTCTATAACATACACTCTATACCCTACACTCTACACCCTACGCTCTATACCATACACTCTACACTGTATACCCTACACTCTATACCATACACTCTACACCATACACTCTATAGCATACACTCTATACCCTACACTCTACACTCTATACACTACACTCTATACCCTACACTCTACACTCTATACCCTACACTCTACACTCTATACCCTACACACTATACCCTACACTCTATACCCTACACTCTAATCCCTACACTCTACACTCTATACCCTACACTCTATACCCTACACTCTATACCCTACACTCTACACTCTATACCTTACACTCTACACTCTATTCCCTACACTCTATACCCTACACTCTATACCCTACACTCTATACCCTACACTCTACACCCTACACTCTATACTCTACACTCTATACCATACACTCTATACCCTACACTCTACACTCTATGCCCTACACTCTACACCCTACACTCTATACCCTACACTCTAATCCCTACACTCTACACTCTATACCTTACACTCTATACCCTACACTCTACACTCTATACCTTACACTCTACACTCTATTCCCTACACTCTATACCCTACACTCTATACCCTACACTCTATACCCTACACTCTATACCCTACACTCTATACCCTATACTCTACACTCTATACCTTACACTCTACACTCTATTCCCTACACTCTATACCCTACACTCTATACCCTACACTCTATACCCTACACTCTACACTCTATACCCTACACTCCACACCCTACACTCTATACCCTACACTCTAATCCCTACACTCTACACTCTATACCCTACACTCTATACCCTACACTCTATACCCTACACTCTACACTCTCTACCCTACACTCTACACTCTATACCCTACACTCTATACCCTACACTCTATACCCTACACTCTATACCCTACAATCTACACTCTATGCCCTACACTCTACACTCTATACCCTACACTCTACACTCTATACCCTACACTCTACACTCTATACCCTACACTGTATACCCTACACTCTATACCCTACACTCTATACCCTACACTCTATACCCTACACTCTACACTCTATGCCCTACACTCTACACTCTGTACCTTACACTCAACACTCTATTCCCTACACTCTATACCCTACACTCTATACCCTACACTCTATACCCTACACTCTACACCCTACACTCTATACTCTACACTCTATACCATACACTCTATACCCTACACTCTACACTCTATGCCCTACACTCTACACCCTACACTCTATACCCTACACTCTAATCCCTACACTCTACACTCTCTACCCTACACTCTCTACCCTACACTCTATACCCTACACTCTATACCCTACACTCTACACTCTATGCCCTACACTCTACACTCTATACCCTACACTCTATACCCTACACTCTATACCCTACACTCTACACTCTATACCCTACACTCTATACCCTACACTCTATGCCCTACACTCTATACCCTACACTCTATACCCTACACTCTATACCCTACACTCTATACCCTACACTCTACACTCTATACCCTACACTCTATACCCTACACTCTATACCCTACACTCTACACTCTATACCCTACACTCTATACCCTACACTCTATGCCCTACACTCTATACCCTACACTCTATACCCTACACTCTATACCCTACACTCTACACTCTATACCCTACACTCTACACTCTATACCCTACACACTATACCCTACACTCTATACCCTACACTCTAATCCCTACACTCTACACTCTATACCCTACACTCTATACCCTACACTCTACACTCTATACCTTACACTCTACACTCTATTCCCTACACTCTATACCCTACACTCTATACCCTACACTCTATACCCTACACTCTATACCCAACACTCTACACCCTACACTCAATACCCTACACTCTATACCATACACTCTATACCCTACACTCTACACTCTATACCCTACACTCTACACTCTATACCCTACACTCTATACCCTACACTCTATACCCTACACTCTATACCCGACACTCTACACGCTATACCCTACACTCTACACTCTATACCCTACACTCTAAACCCTACACTCTATACCCTACACTCTATACCCTACACTCTATACCCTACACTCTACACTCTATACCCTACACTCTATACCCTACACTCTACACCCTACACTCTATACCCTACACTCTATGCCCTACACTCTATACCCTACACTCTATACCCTACACTCTATACCCTACACTCTACACTCTATACCCTACACTCTGTACCATACACTATATACCCTACACTCTACACTCTATACCCTACACTCTATACCCTACACTCTATACCCTACACTCTACACTCTATACCCTACATTCTGTACCATACACTCTATACCATACACTCTACAATCTATACCCTACACTCTATACCATACACTCTACACCATACACTCTATAGCATACACTCTATACCCTACACTCTACACTCTATACCCTACACTCTATACCCTACACTCTACACCCTGCACTCTATACCCTACACACTATACCCTACACTCTACACTCTATACCCTACACTCTATACCCTACACTCTATACCCGACACTCTACACGCTATACCCTACACTCTACACTCTATACACTACACTCTAAACCCTACACTCTATACCCTACACTCTATACCCTACACTCTATACCCTACACTCTACACTCTATACCCTACACTCTATACCCTACACTCTACACCCTACACTCTATACCCTACACTCTATGCCCTACACTCTATACCCTACACTCTATGCCCTACACTCTACACTCTGTACCTTACACTCAACACTCTATTCCCTACACTCTATACCCTACACTCTATACCCTACGCTCTATACCCTACACTCTACACCCTACACTCTATACTCTACACTCTATACCATACACTCTATACCCTACACTCTACACTCTATGCCCTACACTCTACACCCTACACTCTATACCCTACACTCTAATCCCTACACTCTACACTCTCTACCCTACACTCTCTACCCTACACTCTATACCCTACACTCTATACCCTACACTCTACACTGTATGCCCTACACTCTACACTCTATACCCTACACTCTATACCCTACACTCTATACCCTACACTCTACACTCTATACCCTACACTCTATACCCTACACTCTATCTCCTACACTCTATACCCTACACTCTATACCCTACACTCTATACCCTACACTCTATACCCTACACTCTACACTCTATACCCTACACTCTATACCCTACACACTATACCCTACACTCTACACTCTATACCCTACACTCTATACCCTACACTCTATGCCCTACACTTTATACCCTACACTCTATACCCTACACTCTATACCCTACACTCTACACTCTATACCCTACACTCTACACTCTATACCCGACACACTATACCCTACACTCTATACCCTACACTCTAATCCCTACACTCTACACTCTATACCCTACACTCTACACTCTATACCTTACACTCTACACTCTATTCCCTACACTCTATACCCTACACTCTATACCCTACACTCTATACCCTACACTCTATACCCAACACTCTACACCCTACACTCAATACCCTACACTCTATACCATACACTCTATACCCTACACTCTACACTCTATACCCTACACTCTACACTCTATACCCTACACTCTATACCCTACACTCTATACCCTACATTCTATACCCGACACTCTACACGCTATACCCTACACTCTACACTCTATACCCTACTCTCTAAACCCTACACTCTATACCCTACACTCTATACCCTACACTCTATACCCTACACTCTACACTCTATACCCTACACTCTATACCCTACACTCTACACCCTACACTCTATACCCTACACTCTATGCCCTACACTCTATACCCTACACTCTACACTCTATACCCTACACTCTGTACCATACACTATATACCCTACACTCTACACTCTATACCCTACACTCTATACCCTACACTCTATACCCTACACTCTATACCCTACACTCTACACTCTATACCCTACACTCTGTACCATACACTCTATACCATACACTCTACAATCTATACCCTACACTCTATACCATACACTCTACACCATACACTCTATAGCATACACTCTATACCCTACACTCTACACTCTATACCCTACACTCTATACCCTACACTCTACACCCTGCACTCTATACCCTACACTCTATACCCTACACTCTATACCCTACACTCTATACCCTACACTCTACACTCTATACCCTACACTCTATACCCTACACTCTACACCCTACACTCTATACCCTACACTCTATGCCCTACACTCTATACCCTACACTCTACACTCTATACCCTACACTCTGTACCATACACTATATACCCTACACTCTACACTCTATACCCTACACTCTATACCCTACACTCTATACCCTACACTCTACACTCTATACCCTACACTCTGTACCATACACTCTATACCATACACTCTACAATCTATACCCTACACTCTATACCATACACTCTACACCATACACTCTATAGCATACACTCTATACCCTACACTCTACACTCTATACCCTACACTCTATACCCTACACTCTACACCCTGCACTCTATACCCTACACACTATACCCTACACTCTACACTCTATACCCTACACTCTATACCCTACACTCTATACCCTACACTCTATACCCTACACTCTACACTCTATACCCTACACTCTATACCCTACACTCTATAGCCTACAATCTATACCCTACACTCTATACCCTACAGTCTATACCCTACACTCTAAACCCTACACTCTACACTCTATACCTTACACTCTACACTCGATTCCCTACACTCTATACCCTACACTCTATACCCTACACTCTATACCCTACACTCTATACCCTACACTCTACACCCTACAGTCTATACCCTACACTCTATACCATACACTCTATACCCTACACTCTACACTCTATACCCTACACTCTACACCCTACACTCTATACCCTACACTCTAATCCCTACACTCTACACTCTATACCCTACACTCTATACCCTATACTCTACACTCTATACCTCACACTCTACACTCTATTCCCTACACTCTATACCCTACACTCTATACCCTACACTCTATACCCTACACTCTACACCCTACACTCTATACCCTACACTCTATACCATACACTCTATACTCTACACTCTACACTCTATACCCTACACTCTACACACTACACTCTATACCCTACACTCTAATCCCTACACTCTACACTCTATACCCTACACTCTATACCCTACACTCTATACCCTACACTCTACACTCTCTACCCTACATTCTATACCCTACACTCTATAACATACACTCTATACCCTACACTCTACACCCTACACTCTATACCATACACTCTACACTGTATACCCTACACTCTATACCATACACTCTACACCATACACTCTATAGCATACACTCTATACCCTACACTCTACACTCTATGCCCTACACTCTATACCCTACACTCTACACTCTATACCCTACACTCTACACTCTATACCCTACACACTATACCCTACACTCTATACCCTACACTCTAATCCCTACACTCTACACTCTATACCCTACACTCTATACCCTACACTCTACACTCTATACCTTACACTCTACACTCTATTCCCTACACTCTATACCCTACACTCTATACCCTACACTCTATACCCTACACTCTACACGCTATACCCTACACTCTACACTTTATACCCTACACTCTATACCCTACACTCTATACCCTACACTCTATACCATACACTCCATACCCTACACTCTATACCGTACACTCTATACCCTACACTCTATACCCTACAATCTATACCCTACACTCTACACCCTACACTCTATACCTTACACTCTATACCCTACACTCTATACCCTACACTCTAAACTCTATACCCTACACTCTACACTCTATACCCTACACTCTATAACATACACTCTATACCCTACACTCTATACCCTACACTCTATACCCTACACTCTACACTCTATACCCTACACTCTATACCATACACTCTACACCATACACTCTATAGCATACACTCTATACCCTACACTCTACACTCTATACCCTACACTCTATACCCTACACTCTACACCCTGCACTCTATACCCTACACACTATACCCTACACTCTACACTCTATACCCTACACTCTATACCCTACACTCTATACCCTACACTCTATACCCTACACTCTATACCCTACAATCTATACCCTACACTCTATACCCTACAGTCTATACCCTACACTCTATACCCTACACTCTACACTCTATACCTTACACTCTACACTCGATTCCCTACACTCTATACCCTACACTCTATACCCTACACTCTATACCCTACACTCTATACCCTACACTCTACACCCTACACTCTATACCCTACACTCTATACCATACACTCTATACCCTACACTCTACACTCTATACCCTACACTCTACACCCTACACTCTATACCCTACACTCTAATCCCTACACTCTACACTCTATACCCTACACTCTATACCCTATACTCTACACTCTATACCTTACACTCCACACTCTATTCCCTACACTCTATACCCTACACTCTATACCCTACACTCTATACCCTACACTCTACACCCTACACTCTATACCCTACACTCTATACCATACACTCTATACCCTACACTCTACACTCTATACCCTACATTCTACACACTACACTCTATACCCTACACTCTAATCCCTACACTCTACACTCTATACCCTACACTCTATACCCTACACTCTATACCCTACACTCTACACTCTCTACCCTACACTCTATACCCTACACTCTATAACATACACTCTATACCCTACACTCTACACCCTACGCTCTATACCATACACTCTACACTGTATACCCTACACTCTATACCATACACTCTACACCATACACTCTATAGCATACACTCTATACCCTACACTCTACACTCTATACACTACACTCTATACCCTACACTCTACACTCTATACCCTACACTCTACACTCTATACCCTACACACTATACCCTACACTCTATACCCTACACTCTAATCCCTACACTCTACACTCTATACCCTACACTCTATACCCTACACTCTATACCCTACACTCTACACTCTATACCTTACACTCTACACTCTATTCCCTACACTCTATACCCTACACTCTATACCCTACACTCTATACCCTACACTCTACACCCTACACTCTATACTCTACACTCTATACCATACACTCTATACCCTACACTCTACACTCTATGCCCTACACTCTACACCCTACACTCTATACCCTACACTCTAATCCCTACACTCTACACTCTATACCTTACACTCTATACCCTACACTCTACACTCTATACCTTACACTCTACACTCTATTCCCTACACTCTATACCCTACACTCTATACCCTACACTCTATACCCTACACTCTATACCCTACACTCTATACCCTATACTCTACACTCTATACCTTACACTCTACACTCTATTCCCTACACTCTATACCCTACACTCTATACCCTACACTCTATACCCTACACTCTACACTCTATACCCTACACTCCACACCCTACACTCTATACCCTACACTCTAATCCCTACACTCTACACTCTATACCCTACACTCTATACCCTACACTCTATACCCTACACTCTACACTCTCTACCCTACACTCTACACTCTATACCCTACACTCTATACCCTACACTCTATACCCTACACTCTATACCCTACAATCTACACTCTATGCCCTACACTCTACACTCTATACCCTACACTCTACACTCTATACCCTACACTCTACACTCTATACCCTACACTGTATACCCTACACTCTATACCCTACACTCTATACCCTACACTCTATACCCTACACTCTACACTCTATGCCCTACACTCTACACTCTGTACCTTACACTCAACACTCTATTCCCTACACTCTATACCCTACACTCTATACCCTACACTCTATACCCTACACTCTACACCCTACACTCTATACTCTACACTCTATACCATACACTCTATACCCTACACTCTACACTCTATGCCCTACACTCTACACCCTACACTCTATACCCTACACTCTAATCCCTACACTCTACACTCTCTACCCTACACTCTCTACCCTACACTCTATACCCTACACTCTATACCCTACACTCTACACTCTATGCCCTACACTCTACACTCTATACCCTACACTCTATACCCTACACTCTATACCCTACACTCTACACTCTATACCCTACACTCTATACCCTACACTCTATGCCCTACACTCTATACCCTACACTCTATACCCTACACTCTATACCCTACACTCTATACCCTACACTCTACACTCTATACCCTACACTCTATACCCTACACTCTATACCCTACACTCTACACTCTATACCCTACACTCTATACCCTACACTCTATGCCCTACACTCTATACCCTACACTCTATACCCTACACTCTATACCCTACACTCTACACTCTATACCCTACACTCTACACTCTATACCCTACACACTATACCCTACACTCTATACCCTACACTCTAATCCCTACACTCTACACTCTATACCCTACACTCTATACCCTACACTCTACACTCTATACCTTACACTCTACACTCTATTCCCTACACTCTATACCCTACACTCTATACCCTACACTCTATACCCTACACTCTATACCCAACACTCTACACCCTACACTCAATACCCTACACTCTATACCATACACTCTATACCCTACACTCTACACTCTATACCCTACACTCTACACTCTATACCCTACACTCTATACCCTACACTCTATACCCTACACTCTATACCCGACACTCTACACGCTATACCCTACACTCTACACTCTATACCCTACACTCTAAACCCTACACTCTATACCCTACACTCTATACCCTACACTCTATACCCTACACTCTACACTCTATACCCTACACTCTATACCCTACACTCTACACCCTACACTCTATACCCTACACTCTATGCCCTACACTCTATACCCTACACTCTATACCCTACACTCTATACCCTACACTCTACACTCTATACCCTACACTCTGTACCATACACTATATACCCTACACTCTACACTCTATACCCTACACTCTATACCCTACACTCTATACCCTACACTCTACACTCTATACCCTACATTCTGTACCATACACTCTATACCATACACTCTACAATCTATACCCTACACTCTATACCATACACTCTACACCATACACTCTATAGCATACACTCTATACCCTACACTCTACACTCTATACCCTACACTCTATACCCTACACTCTACACCCTGCACTCTATACCCTACACACTATACCCTACACTCTACACTCTATACCCTACACTCTATACCCTACACTCTATACCCGACACTCTACACGCTATACCCTACACTCTACACTCTATACACTACACTCTAAACCCTACACTCTATACCCTACACTCTATACCCTACACTCTATACCCTACACTCTACACTCTATACCCTACACTCTATACCCTACACTCTACACCCTACACTCTATACCCTACACTCTATGCCCTACACTCTATACCCTACACTCTATGCCCTACACTCTACACTCTGTACCTTACACTCAACACTCTATTCCCTACACTCTATACCCTACACTCTATACCCTACGCTCTATACCCTACACTCTACACCCTACACTCTATACTCTACACTCTATACCATACACTCTATACCCTACACTCTACACTCTATGCCCTACACTCTACACCCTACACTCTATACCCTACACTCTAATCCCTACACTCTACACTCTCTACCCTACACTCTCTACCCTACACTCTATACCCTACACTCTATACCCTACACTCTACACTGTATGCCCTACACTCTACACTCTATACCCTACACTCTATACCCTACACTCTATACCCTACACTCTACACTCTATACCCTACACTCTATACCCTACACTCTATCTCCTACACTCTATACCCTACACTCTATACCCTACACTCTATACCCTACACTCTATACCCTACACTCTACACTCTATACCCTACACTCTATACCCTACACACTATACCCTACACTCTACACTCTATACCCTACACTCTATACCCTACACTCTATGCCCTACACTTTATACCCTACACTCTATACCCTACACTCTATACCCTACACTCTACACTCTATACCCTACACTCTACACTCTATACCCGACACACTATACCCTACACTCTATACCCTACACTCTAATCCCTACACTCTACACTCTATACCCTACACTCTACACTCTATACCTTACACTCTACACTCTATTCCCTACACTCTATACCCTACACTCTATACCCTACACTCTATACCCTACACTCTATACCCAACACTCTACACCCTACACTCAATACCCTACACTCTATACCATACACTCTATACCCTACACTCTACACTCTATACCCTACACTCTACACTCTATACCCTACACTCTATACCCTACACTCTATACCCTACATTCTATACCCGACACTCTACACGCTATACCCTACACTCTACACTCTATACCCTACTCTCTAAACCCTACACTCTATACCCTACACTCTATACCCTACACTCTATACCCTACACTCTACACTCTATACCCTACACTCTATACCCTACACTCTACACCCTACACTCTATACCCTACACTCTATGCCCTACACTCTATACCCTACACTCTACACTCTATACCCTACACTCTGTACCATACACTATATACCCTACACTCTACACTCTATACCCTACACTCTATACCCTACACTCTATACCCTACACTCTATACCCTACACTCTACACTCTATACCCTACACTCTGTACCATACACTCTATACCATACACTCTACAATCTATACCCTACACTCTATACCATACACTCTACACCATACACTCTATAGCATACACTCTATACCCTACACTCTACACTCTATACCCTACACTCTATACCCTACACTCTACACCCTGCACTCTATACCCTACACTCTATACCCTACACTCTATACCCTACACTCTATACCCTACACTCTACACTCTATACCCTACACTCTATACCCTACACTCTACACCCTACACTCTATACCCTACACTCTATGCCCTACACTCTATACCCTACACTCTACACTCTATACCCTACACTCTGTACCATACACTATATACCCTACACTCTACACTCTATACCCTACACTCTATACCCTACACTCTATACCCTACACTCTACACTCTATACCCTACACTCTGTACCATACACTCTATACCATACACTCTACAATCTATACCCTACACTCTATACCATACACTCTACACCATACACTCTATAGCATACACTCTATACCCTACACTCTACACTCTATACCCTACACTCTATACCCTACACTCTACACCCTGCACTCTATACCCTACACACTATACCCTACACTCTACACTCTATACCCTACACTCTATACCCTACACTCTATACCCTACACTCTATACCCTACACTCTACACTCTATACCCTACACTCTATACCCTACACTCTATAGCCTACAATCTATACCCTACACTCTATACCCTACAGTCTATACCCTACACTCTATACCCTACACTCTACACTCTATACCTTACACTCTACACTCGATTCCCTACACTCTATACCCTACACTCTATACCCTACACTCTATACCCTACACTCTATACCCTACACTCTACACCCTACAGTCTATACCCTACACTCTATACCATACACTCTATACCCTACACTCTACACTCTATACCCTACACTCTACACCCTACACTCTATACCCTACACTCTAATCCCTACACTCTACACTCTATACCCTACACTCTATACCCTATACTCTACACTCTATACCTCACACTCTACACTCTATTCCCTACACTCTATACCCTACACTCTATACCCTACACTCTATACCCTACACTCTACACCCTACACTCTATACCCTACACTCTATACCATACACTCTATACTCTACACTCTACACTCTATACCCTACACTCTACACACTACACTCTATACCCTACACTCTAATCCCTACACTCTACACTCTATACCCTACACTCTATACCCTACACTCTATACCCTACACTCTACACTCTCTACCCTACATTCTATACCCTACACTCTATAACATACACTCTATACCCTACACTCTACACCCTACACTCTATACCATACACTCTACACTGTATACCCTACACTCTATACCATACACTCTACACCATACACTCTATAGCATACACTCTATACCCTACACTCTACACTCTATGCCCTACACTCTATACCCTACACTCTACACTCTATACCCTACACTCTACACTCTATACCCTACACACTATACCCTACACTCTATACCCTACACTCTAATCCCTACACTCTACACTCTATACCCTACACTCTATACCCTACACTCTACACTCTATACCTTACACTCTACACTCTATTCCCTACACTCTATACCCTACACTCTATACCCTACACTCTATACCCTACACTCTACACCCTACACTCTATACTCTACACTCTATACCATACACTCTATACCCTACACTCTACACTCTATGCCCTACACTCTACACCCTACACTCTATACCCTACACTCTAATCCCTACACTCTACACTCTATACCTTACACTCTATACCCTACACTCTACACTCTATACCTTACACTCTACACTCTATTCCCTACACTCTATACCCTACACTCTATACCCTACACTCTATACCCTACACTCTATACCCAACGCTCTACACCCTACACTCTATACCCTACACTCTATACCATACACTCTATACCCTACACTCTACACTCTATACCCTACACTCTACACTCTATACCCTACACTCTATACCCTACACTCTATACCCTACACTCTATACCCGACACTCTACACGCTATACCCTACACTCTACACTCTATACCCTACACTCTATACCCTACACTCTATACCCTACACTCTATACCCTACACTCTATACCCTACACTCTACACTCTATACCCTACACTCTATACCCTACACTCTACACCCTACACTCTATACCCTACACTCTATACCCTACACTCTACACCCTACACTCTATACCCTACACTCTATGCCCTACACTCTATACCCTACACTCTACACTCTATACCCTACACTCTGTACCATACACTATATACCCTACACTCTACACTCTATACCCTACACTCTATACCCTACACTCTATACCCTACACTCTATACCCTACACTCTACACTCTATACCCTACACTCTGTACCATACACTCTATACCATACACTCTACAATCTATACCCTACACTCTATACCATACACTCTACACCATACACTCTATAGCATACACTCTATACCCTACACTCTACACTCTATACCCTACACTCTATACCCTACACTCTACACCCTGCACTCTATACCCTACACTCTATACCCTACACTCTATACCCTACACTCTATACCCTACACTCTACACTCTATACTCTACACTCTATACCCTACACTCTACACCCTACACTCTATACCCTACACTCTATGCCCTACACTCTATACACTACACTCTACACTCTATACCCTACACTCTGTACCATACACTATATACCCTACACTCTACACTCTATACCCTACACTCTATGCCCTACACTCTATACCCTACACTCTATACCCTACACTCTACACTCTATACCCTACACTCTGTACCATACACTCTATACCATACACTCTACAATCTATACCCTACACTCTATACCATACACTCTACACCATACACTCTATAGCATACACTCTATACCCTACACTCTACACTCTATACCCTACACTCTATACCCTACACTCTACACCCTGCACTCTATACCCTACACACTATACCCTACACTCTACACTCTATACCCTACACTCTATACCCTACACTCTATACCCTACACTCTATACCCTACACTCTATAGCCTACAATCTATACCCTACACTCTATACCCTACAGTCTATACCCTACACTCTATACCCTACACTCTACACTCTATACCTTACACTCTACACTCGATTCCCTACACTCTATACCCTACACTCTATACCCTACACTCTATACCCTACACTCTATACCCTACACTCTACACCCTACACTCTATACCCTACACTCTATACCATACACTCTATACCCTACACTCTACACTCTATACCCTACACTCTACACCCTACACTCTATACCCTACACTCTAATCCCTACACTCTACACTCTATACCCTACACTCTATACCCTATACTCTACACTCTATACCTTACACTCCACACTCTATTTCCTACACTCTATACCCTACACTCTATACCCTACACTCTATACCCTACACTCTACACCCTACACTCTATACCCTACACTCTATACCATACACTCTATACCCTACACTCTACACTCTATACCCTACATTCTACACACTACACTCTATACCCTACACTCTAATCCCTACACTCTACACTCTATACCCTACACTCTATACCCTACACTCTATACCCTACACTCTACACTCTCTACCCTACACTCTATACCCTACACTCTATAACATACACTCTATACCCTACACTCTACACCCTACGCTCTATACCATACACTCTACACTGTATACCCTACACTCTATACCATACACTCTACACCATACACTCTATAGCATACACTCTATACCCTACACTCTATACCCTACACTCTACACCCTACACTCTATACTCTACACTCTATACCATACACTCTATACCCTACACTCTACACTCTATGCCCTACACTCTACACCCTACACTCTATACCCTACACTCTAATCCCTACACTCTACACTCTCTACCCTACACTCTCTACCCTACACTCTATACCCTACACTCTATACCCTACACTCTACACTGTATGCCCTACACTCTACACTCTATACCCTACACTCTATACCCTACACTCTATACCCTACACTCTACACTCTATACCCTACACTCTATACCCTACACTCTATCTCCTACACTCTATACCCTACACTCTATACCCTACACTCTATACCCTACACTCTATACCCTACACTCTACACTCTATACCCTACACTCTATACCCTACACACTATACCCTACACTCTACACTCTATACCCTACACTCTATACCCTACACTCTATGCCCTACACTTTATACCCTACACTCTATACCCTACACTCTATACCCTACACTCTACACTCTATACCCTACACTCTACACTCTATACCCGACACACTATACCCTACACTCTATACCCTACACTCTAATCCCTACACTCTACACTCTATACCCTACACTCTACACTCTATACCTTACACTCTACACTCTATTCCCTACACTCTATACCCTACACTCTATACCCTACACTCTATACCCTACACTCTATACCCAACACTCTACACCCTACACTCAATACCCTACACTCTATACCATACACTCTATACCCTACACTCTACACTCTATACCCTACAATCTACACTCTATACCCTACACTCTATACCCTACACTCTATACCCTACATTCTATACCCGACACTCTACACGCTATACCCTACACTCTACACTCTATACCCTACTCTCTAAACCCTACACTCTATACCCTACACTCTATACCCTACACTCTATACCCTACACTCTACACTCTATACCCTACACTCTATACCCTACACTCTACACCCTACACTCTATACCCTACACTCTATGCCCTACACTCTATACCCTACACTCTACACTCTATACCCTACACTCTGTACCATACACTATATACCCTACACTCTACACTCTATACCCTACACTCTATACCCTACACTCTATACCCTACACTCTATACCCTACACTCTACACTCTATACCCTACACTCTGTACCATACACTCTATACCATACACTCTACAATCTATACCCTACACTCTATACCATACACTCTACACCATACACTCTATAGCATACACTCTATACCCTACACTCTACACTCTATACCCTACACTCTATACCCTACACTCTACACCCTGCACTCTATACCCTACACTCTATACCCTACACTCTATACCCTACACTCTATACCCTACACTCTACACTCTATACCCTACACTCTATACCCTACACTCTACACCCTACACTCTATACCCTACACTCTATGCCCTACACTCTATACCCTACACTCTACACTCTATACCCTACACTCTGTACCATACACTATATACCATACACTCTACAATCTATACCCTACACTCTATACCATACACTCTACACCATACACTCTATAGCATACACTCTATACCCTACACTCTACACTCTATACCCTACACTCTATACCCTACACTCTACACCCTGCACTCTATACCCTACACACTATACCCTACACTCTACACTCTATACCCTACACTCTATACCCTACACTCTATACCCTACACTCTATACCCTACACTCTACACTCTATACCCTACACTCTATACCCTACACTCTATAGCCTACAATCTATACCCTACACTCTATACCCTACAGTCTATACCCTACACTCTATACCCTACACTCTACACTCTATACCTTACACTCTACACTCGATTCCCTACACTCTATACCCTACACTCTATACCCTACACTCTATACCCTACACTCTATACCCTACACTCTACACCCTACAGTCTATACCCTACACTCTATACCATACACTCTATACCCTACACTCTACACTCTATACCCTACACTCTACACCCTACACTCTATACCCTACACTCTAATCCCTACACTCTACACTCTATACCCTACACTCTATACCCTATACTCTACACTCTATACCTCACACTCTACACTCTATTCCCTACACTCTATACCCTACACTCTATACCCTACACTCTATACCCTACACTCTACACCCTACACTCTATACCCTACACTCTATACCATACACTCTATACTCTACACTCTACACTCTATACCCTACACTCTACACACTACACTCTATACCCTACACTCTAATCCCTACACTCTACACTCTATACCCTACACTCTATACCCTACACTCTATACCCTACACTCTACACTCTCTACCCTACATTCTATACCCTACACTCTATAACATACACTCTATACCCTACACTCTACACCCTACACTCTATACCATACACTCTACACTGTATACCCTACACTCTATACCATACACTCTACACCATACACTCTATAGCATACACTCTATACCCTACACTCTACACTTTATGCCCTACACTCTATACCCTACACTCTACACTCTATACCCTACACTCTACACTCTATACCCTACACACTATACCCTACACTCTATACCCTACACTCTAATCCCTACACTCTACACTCTATACCCTACACTCTATACCCTACACTCTACACTCTATACCTTACACTCTACACTCTATTCCCTACACTCTATACCCTACACTCTATACCCTACACTCTATACCCTACACTCTACACCCTACACTCTATACTCTACACTCTATACCATACACTCTATACCCTACACTCTACACTCTATGCCCTACACTCTACACCCTACACTCTATACCCTACACTCTAATCCCTACACTCTACACTCTATACCTTACACTCTATACCCTACACTCTACACTCTATACCTTACACTCTACACTCTATTCCCTACACTCTATACCCTACACTCTATACCCTACACTCTATACCCTACACTCTATACCCAACGCTCTACACCCTACACTCTATACCCTACACTCTATACCATACACTCTATACCCTACACTCTACACTCTATACCCTACACTCTACACTCTATACCCTACACTCTATACCCTACACTCTATACCCTACACTCTATACCCGACACTCTACACGCTATACCCTACACTCTACACTCTATACCCTACACTCTATACCCTACACTCTATACCCTACACTCTATACCCTACACTCTATACCCTACACTCTACACTCTATACCCTACACTCTATACCCTACACTCTACACCCTACACTCTATACCCTACACTCTATACCCTACACTCTACACCCTACACTCTATACCCTACACTCTATGCCCTACACTCTATACCCTACACTCTACACTCTATACCCTACACTCTGTACCATACACTATATACCCTACACTCTACACTCTATACCCTACACTCTATACCCTACACTCTATACCCTACACTCTATACCCTACACTCTACACTCTATACCCTACACTCTGTACCATACACTCTATACCATACACTCTACAATCTATACCCTACACTCTATACCATACACTCTACACCATACACTCTATAGCATACACTCTATACCCTACACTCTACACTCTATACCCTACACTCTATACCCTACACTCTACACCCTGCACTCTATACCCTACACTCTATACCCTACACTCTATACCCTACACTCTATACCCTACACTCTACACTCTATACTCTACACTCTATACCCTACACTCTACACCCTACACTCTATACCCTACACTCTATGCCCTACACTCTATACACTACACTCTACACTCTATACCCTACACTCTGTACCATACACTATATACCCTACACTCTACACTCTATACCCTACACTCTATGCCCTACACTCTATACCCTACACTCTATACCCTACACTCTACACTCTATACCCTACACTCTGTACCATACACTCTATACCATACACTCTACAATCTATACCCTACACTCTATACCATACACTCTACACCATACACTCTATAGCATACACTCTATACCCTACACTCTACACTCTATACCCTACACTCTATACCCTACACTCTACACCCTGCACTCTATACCCTACACACTATACCCTACACTCTACACTCTATACCCTACACTCTATACCCTACACTCTATACCCTACACTCTATACCCTACACTCTATAGCCTACAATCTATACCCTACACTCTATACCCTACAGTCTATACCCTACACTCTATACCCTACACTCTACACTCTATACCTTACACTCTACACTCGATTCCCTACACTCTATACCCTACACTCTATACCCTACACTCTATACCCTACACTCTATACCCTACACTCTACACCCTACACTCTATACCCTACACTCTATACCATACACTCTATACCCTACACTCTACACTCTATACCCTACACTCTACACCCTACACTCTATACCCTACACTCTAATCCCTACACTCTACACTCTATACCCTACACTCTATACCCTATACTCTACACTCTATACCTTACACTCCACACTCTATTTCCTACACTCTATACCCTACACTCTATACCCTACACTCTATACCCTACACTCTACACCCTACACTCTATACCCTACACTCTATACCATACACTCTATACCCTACACTCTACACTCTATACCCTACATTCTACACACTACACTCTATACCCTACACTCTAATCCCTACACTCTACACTCTATACCCTACACTCTATACCCTACACTCTATACCCTACACTCTACACTCTCTACCCTACACTCTATACCCTACACTCTATAACATACACTCTATACCCTACACTCTACACCCTACGCTCTATACCATACACTCTACACTGTATACCCTACACTCTATACCATACACTCTACACCATACACTCTATAGCATACACTCTATACCCTACACTCTACACCCTATACACTACACTCTATACCCTACACTCTACACTCTATACCCTACACTCTACACTCTATACCCTACACACTATACCCTACACTCTATACCCTACACTCTAATCCCTACACTCTACACTCTATACCCTACACTCTATACCCTACACTCTATACCCTACACTCTACACTCTATACCTTACACTCTACACTCTATTCCCTACACTCTATACCCTACACTCTATACCCTACACTCTATACCCTACACTCTACACCCTACACTCTATACTCTACACTCTATACCATACACTCTATACCCTACACTCTACACTCTATGCCCTACACTCTACACCCTACACTCTATACCCTACACTCTAATCCCTACACTCTACACTCTATACCTTACACTCTATACCCTACACTCTACACTCTATACCTTACACTCTACACTCTATTCCCTACACTCTATACCCTACACTCTATACCCTACACTCTATACCCTACACTCTATACCCTACACTCTATACCCTATACTCTACACTCTATACCTTACACTCTACACTCTATTCCCTACACTCTATACCCTACACTCTATACCCTACACTCTATACCCTACACTCTATACCCTACACTCTACACTCTATACCCTACACTCCACACCCTACACTCTATACCCTACACTCTAATCCCTACACTCTACACTCTATACCCTACACTCTATACCCTACACTCTATACCCTACACTCTACACTCTCTACCCTACACTCTACACTCTATACCCTACACTCTATACCCTACACTCTATACCCTACACTCTATACCCTACAATCTACACTCTATGCCCTACACTCTACACTCTATACCCTACACTCTACACTCTATACCCTACACTCTACACTCTATACCCTACACTGTATACCCTACACTCTATACCCTACACTCTATACCCTACACTCTATACCCTACACTCTACACTCTATGCCCTACACTCTACACTCTGTACCTTACACTCAACACTCTATTCCCTACACTCTATACCCTACACTCTATACCCTACACTCTATACCCTACACTCTACACCCTACACTCTATACTCTACACTCTATACCATACACTCTATACCCTACACTCTACACTCTATGCCCTACACTCTACACCCTACACTCTATACCCTACACTCTAATCCCTACACTCTACACTCTCTACCCTACACTCTCTACCCTACACTCTATACCCTACACTCTACACTCTATGCCCTACACTCTACACTCTATACCCTACACTCTATACCCTACACTCTATACCCTACACTCTACACTCTATACCCTACACTCTATACCCTACACTCTATGCCCTACACTCTATACCCTACACTCTATACCCTACACTCTATACCCTACACTCTATACCCTACACTCTACACTCTATACCCTACACTCTATACCCTACACTCTATACCCTACACTCTACACTCTATACCCTACACTCTATACCCTACACTCTATGCCCTACACTCTATACCCTACACTCTATACCCTACACTCTATACCCTACACTCTACACTCTATACCCTACACTCTACACTCTATAACCTACACACTATACCCTACACTCTATACCCTACACTCTAATCCCTACACTCTACACTCTATACCCTACACTCTATACCCTACACTCTACACTCTATACCTTACACTCTACACTCTATTCCCTACACTCTATACCCTACACTCTATACCCTACACTCTATACCCTACACTCTATACCCAACACTCTACACCCTACACTCAATACCCTACACTCTATACCATACACTCTATACCCTACACTCTACACTCTATACCCTACACTCTACACTCTATACCCTACACTCTATACCCTACACTCTATACCCTACACTCTATACCCGACACTCTACACGCTATACCCTACACTCTACACTCTATACCCTACACTCTAAACCCTACACTCTATACCCTACACTCTATACCCTACACTCTATACCCTACACTCTACACTCTATACCCTACACTCTATACCCTACACTCTACACCCTACACTCTATACCCTACACTCTATGCCCTACACTCTATATCCTACACTCTATACCCTACACTCTATACCCTACACTCTACACTCTATACCCTACACTCTGTACCATACACTATATACCCTACACTCTACACTCTATACCCTACACTCTATACCCTACACTCTATACCCTACACTCTATACCCTACACTCTACACTCTATACCCTACATTCTGTACCATACACTCTATACCATACACTCTACAATCTATACCCTACACTCTATACCATACACTCTACACCATACACTCTATAGCATACACTCTATACCCTACACTCTACACTCTATACCCTACACTCTATACCCTACACTCTACACCCTGCACTCTATACCCTACACACTATACCCTACACTCTACACTCTATACCCTACACTCTATACCCTACACTCTATACCCGACACTCTACACGCTATACCCTACACTCTACACTCTATACACTACACTCTAAACCCTACACTCTATACCCTACACTCTATACCCTACACTCTATACCCTACACTCTACACTCTATACCCTACACTCTATACCCTACACTCTACACCCTACACTCTATACCCTACACTCTATGCCCTACACTCTATACCCTACACTCTATGCCCTACACTCTACACTCTGTACCTTACACTCAACACTCTATTCCCTACACTCTATACCCTACACTCTATACCCTACACTCTATACCCTACACTCTACACCCTACACTCTATACTCTACACTCTATACCATACACTCTATACCCTACACTCTACACTCTATGCCCTACACTCTACACCCTACACTCTATACCCTACACTCTAATCCCTACACTCTACACTCTCTACCCTACAGTCTCTACCCTACACTCTATACCCTACACTCTATACCCTACACTCTACACTCTATGCCCTACACTCTACACTCTATACCCTACACTCTATACCCTACACTCTATACCCTACACTCTACACTCTATACCCTACACTCTATACCCTACACTCTATCTCCTACACTCTATACCCTACACTCTATACCCTACACTCTATACCCTACACTCTATACCCTACACTCTACACTCTATACCCTACACTCTATACCCTACACTCTATACCCTACACTCTACACTCTATACCCTACACTCTATACCCTACACTCTATGCCCTACACTTTATACCCTACACTCTATACCCTACACTCTATACCCTACACTCTACACTCTATACCCTACACTCTACACTCTATACCCGACACACTATACCCTACACACTATACCCTACACTCTAATCCCTACACTCTACACTCTATACCCTACACTCTACACTCTATACCTTACACTCTACACTCTATTCCCTACACTCTATACCCTACACTCTATACCCTACACTCTATACCCTACACTCTATACCCAACACTCTACACCCTACACTCAATACCCTACACTCTATACCATACACTCTATACCCTACACTCTACACTCTATACCCTACACTCTACACTCTATACCCTACACTCTATACCCTACACTCTATACCCTACATTCTATACCCGACACTCTACACGCTATACCCTACACTCTACACTCTATACCCTACTCTCTAAACCCTACACTCTATACCCTACACTCTATACCCTACACTCTATACCCTACACTCTACACTCTATACCCTACACTCTATACCCTACACTCTACACCCTACACTCTATACCCTACACTCTATGCCCTACACTCTATACCCTACACTCTACACTCTATACCCTACACTCTGTACCATACACTATATACCCTACACTCTACACTCTATACCCTA
Organism: Ranitomeya imitator; assembly: GCF_032444005.1. Taxonomy (NCBI): domain Eukaryota; kingdom Metazoa; phylum Chordata; class Amphibia; order Anura; family Dendrobatidae; genus Ranitomeya; species Ranitomeya imitator. The sequence goes on along the minus strand of NW_027194765.1, from coordinate 8,338 downwards.
CACTCTATACCCTACACTCTATACCCTACACTCTATACCCTACACTCTACACTCTATACCCTACACTCTGTACCATACACTCTATACCATACACTCTACAATCTATACCCTACACTCTATACCATACACTCTACACCATACACTCTATAGCATACACTCTATACCCTACACTCTACACTCTATACCCTACACTCTATACCCTACACTCTACACCCTGCACTCTATACCCTACACTCTATACCCTACACTCTATACCCTACACTCTATACCCTACACTCTACACTCTATACCCTACACTCTATACCCTACACTCTACACCCTACACTCTATACCCTACACTCTATGCCCTACACTCTATACCCTACACTCTACACTCTATACCCTACACTCTGTACCATACACTATATACCCTACACTCTACACTCTATACCCTACACTCTATACCCTACACTCTATACCCTACACTCTATACCCTACACTCTACACTCTATACCCTACACTCTGTACCATACACTCTATACCATACACTCTACAATCTATACCCTACACTCTATACCATACACTCTACACCATACACTCTATAGCATACACTCTATACCCTACACTCTACACTCTATACCCTACACTCTATACCCTACACTCTACACCCTGCACTCTATACCCTACACACTATACCCTACACTCTACACTCTATACCCTACACTCTATACCCTACACTCTATACCCTACACTCTATACCCTACACTCTACACTCTATACCCTACACTCTATACCCTACACTCTATAGCCTACAATCTATACCCTACACTCTATACCCTACAGTCTATACCCTACACTCTATACCCTACACTCTACACTCTATACCTTACACTCTACACTCGATTCCCTACACTCTATACCCTACACTCTATACCCTACACTCTATACCCTACACTCTATACCCTACACTCTACACCCTACACTCTATACCCTACACTCTATACCATACACTCTATACCCTACACTCTACACTCTATACCCTACACTCTACACCCTACACTCTATACCCTACACTCTAATCCCTACACTCTACACTCTATACCCTACACTCTATACCCTATACTCTACACTCTATACCTCACACTCTACACTCTATTCCCTACACTCTATACCCTACACTCTATACCCTACACTCTATACCCTACACTCTACACCCTACACTCTATACCCTACACTCTATACCATACACTCTATACTCTACACTCTACACTCTATACCCTACACTCTACACACTACACTCTATACCCTACACTCTAATCCCTACACTCTACACTCTATACCCTACACTCTATACCCTACACTCTATACCCTACACTCTACACTCTCTACCCTACATTCTATACCCTACACTCTATAACATACACTCTATACCCTACACTCTACACCCTACACTCTATACCATACACTCTACACTGTATACCCTACACTCTATACCATACACTCTACACCATACACTCTATAGCATACACTCTATACCCTACACTCTACACTCTATGCCCTACACTCTATACCCTACACTCTACACTCTATACCCTACACTCTACACTCTATACCCTACACACTATACCCTACACTCTATACCCTACACTCTAATCCCTACACTCTACACTCTATACCCTACACTCTATACCCTACACTCTATACCCTACACTCTACACTCTATACCTTACACTCTACACTCTATTCCCTACACTCTATACCCTACACTCTATACCCTACACTCTATACCCTACACTCTACACCCTACACTCTATACTCTACACTCTATACCATACACTCTATACCCTACACTCTACACTCTATGCCCTACACTCTACACCCTACACTCTATACCCTACACTCTAATCCCTATACTCTACACTCTATACCTTACACTCTATACCCTACACGCTACACTCTATACCTTACACTCTACACTCTATTCCCTACACTCTATACCCTACACTCTATACCCTACACTCTATACCCTACACTCTATACCCAACGCTCTACACCCTACACTCTATACCCTACACTCTATACCATACACTCTATACCCTACACTCTACACTCTATACCCTACACTCTACACTCTATACCCTACACTCTATACCCTACACTCTATACCCTACACTCTATACCCGACACTCTACACGCTATACCCTACACTCTACACTCTATACCCTACACTCTATACCCTACACTCTATACCCTACACTCTATACCCTACACTCTATACCCTACACTCTACACTCTATACCCTACACTCTATACCCTACACTCTACACCCTACACTCTATACCCTACACTCTATACCCTACACTCTACACCCTACACTCTATCCCCTACACTCTATGCCCTACACTCTATACCCTACACTCTACACTCTATACCCTACACTCTGTACCATACACTATATACCCTACACTCTACACTCTATACCCTACACTCTATACCCTACACTCTATACCCTACACTCTATACCCTACACTCTACACTCTATACCCTACACTCTGTACCATACACTCTATACCATACACTCTACAATCTATACCCTACACTCTATACCATACACTCTACACCATACACTCTATAGCATACACTCTATACCCTACACTCTACACTCTATACCCTACACTCTATACCCTACACTCTACACCCTGCACTCTATACCCTACACTCTATACCCTACACTCTATACCCTACACTCTATACCCTACACTCTACACTCTATACCCTACACTCTATACCCTACACTCTACACCCTACACTCTATACCCTACACTCTATGCCCTACACTCTATACCCTACACTCTACACTCTATACCCTACACTCTGTACCATACACTATATACCCTACACTCTACACTCTATACCCTACACTCTATACCCTACACTCTATACCCTACACTCTATACCCTACACTCTACACTCTATACCCTACACTCTGTACCATACACTCTATACCATACACTCTACAATCTATACCCTACACTCTATACCATACACTCTACACCATACACTCTATAGCATACACTCTATACCCTACACTCTACACTCTATACCCTACACTCTATACCCTACACTCTACACCCTGCACTCTATACCCTACACACTATACCCTACACTCTACACTCTATACCCTACACTCTATACCCTACACTCTATACCCTACACTCTATACCCTACACTCTACACTCTATACCCTACACTCTATACCCTACACTCTATAGCCTACAATCTATACCCTACACTCTATACCCTACAGTCTATACCCTACACTCTATACCCTACACTCTACACTCTATACCTTACACTCTACACTCGATTCCCTACACTCTATACCCTACACTCTATACCCTACACTCTATACCCTACACTCTATACCCTACACTCTACACCCTACACTCTATACCCTACACTCTATACCATACACTCTATACCCTACACTCTACACTCTATACCCTACACTCTACACCCTACACTCTATACCCTACACTCTAATCCCTACACTCTACACTCTATACCCTACACTCTATACCCTATACTCTACACTCTATACCTCACACTCTACACTCTATTCCCTACACTCTATACCCTACACTCTATACCCTACACTCTATACCCTACACTCTACACCCTACACTCTATACCCTACACTCTATACCATACACTCTATACTCTACACTCTACACTCTATACCCTACACTCTACACACTACACTCTATACCCTACACTCTAATCCCTACACTCTACACTCTATACCCTACACTTTATACCCTACACTCTATACCCTACACTCTACACTCTCTACCCTACATTCTATACCCTACACTCTATAACATACACTCTATACCCTACACTCTACACCCTACACTCTATACCATACACTCTACACTGTATACCCTACACATTGGTAAAAGCACTATGATGAAAAGTGTGATATGTTTTCAGGTATCTCCTATACTAATAGAGCCACATGCTCACCGGTTTGCCACATGATGTAGGCCTATGGACTGAACAAGAAACCACCAAAAATTTTAACCAGTCATCGTTCTCACAACACTGAGGACCAGTCATTCGAAATGACTTCTCCATGCATTTTATGCATTGGTAAAAGCACTATGATGAAAAGTGTGATATGTTTTCAGGTATCTCCTATACTAATAGAGCCACATGCTCACCGGTTTGCCACATGATGTAGGCCTATGGACTGAACAAGAAACCACCAAAAATTTTAACCAGTCATCGTTCTCACAACACTGAGGACCAGTCATTCGAAATGACTTCTCCATGCATTTTATGCATTGGTAAAAGCACTATGATGAAAAGTGTGATATGTTTTCAGGTATCTCCTATACTAATAGAGCCACATGCTCACCGGTTTGCCACATGATGTAGGTCTATGGACTGAACAAGAAACCACCAAAAATTTTAACCAGTCATCGTTCTCACAACACTGAGGACCAGTCATTCGAAATGACTTCTCCATGCATTTTATGCATTGGTAAAAGCACTATGATGAAAAGTGTGATATGTTTTCAGGTATCTCCTATACTAATAGAGCCACATGCTCACCGGTTTGCCACATGATGTAGGCCTATGGACTGAACAAGAAACCACCAAAAATTTTAACCAGTCATCGTTCTCACAACACTGAGGACCAGTCATTCGAAATGACTTCTCCATGCATTTTATGCATTGGTAAAAGCACTATGATGAAAAGTGTGATATGTTTTCAGGTATCTCCTATACTAATAGAGCCACATGCTCACCGGTTTGCCACATGATGTAGGCCTATGGACTGAACAAGAAACCACCAAAAATTTTAACCAGTCATCGTTCTCACAACACTGAGGACCAGTCATTCGAAATGACTTCTCCATGCATTTTATGCATTGGTAAAAGCACTATGATGAAAAGTGTGATATGTTTTCAGGTATCTCCTATACTAATAGAGCCACATGCTCACCGGTTTGCCACATGATGTAGGCCTATGGACTGAACAAGAAACCACCAAAAATTTTAACCAGTCATCGTTCTCACAACACTGAGGACCAGTCATTCGAAATGACTTCTCCATGCATTTTATGCATTGGTAAAAGCACTATGATGAAAAGTGTGATATGTTTTCAGGTATCTCCTATACTAATAGAGCCACATGCTCACCGGTTTGCCACATGATGTAGGCCTATGGACTGAACAAGAAACCACCAAAAATTTTAACCAGTCATCGTTCTCACAACACTGAGGACCAGTCATTCGAAATGACTTCTCCATGCATTTTATACATTGGTAAAAGCACTATGATGAAAAGTGTGATATGTTTTCAGGTATCTCCTATACTAATAGAGCCACATGCTCACCGGTTTGCCACATGATGTAGGCCTATGGACTGAACAAGAAACCACCAAAAATTTTAACCAGTCATCGTTCTCACAACACTGAGGACCAGTCATTCGAAATGACTTCTCCATGCATTTTATGCATTGGTAAAAGCACTATGATGAAAAGTGTGATATGTTTTCAGGTATCTCCTATACTAATAGAGCCACATGCTCACCGGTTTGCCACATGATGTAGGCCTATGGACTGAACAAGAAACCACCAAAAATTTTAACCAGTCATCGTTCTCACAACACTGAGGACCAGTCATTCGAAATGACTTCTCCATGCATTTTATGCATTGGTAAAAGCACTATGATGAAAAGTGTGATATGTTTTCAGGTATCTCCTATACTAATAGAGCCACATGCTCACCGGTTTGCCACATGATGTAGGCCTATGGACTGAACAAGAAACCACCAAAAATTTTAACCAGTCATCGTTCTCACAACACTGAGGACCAGTCATTCGAAATGACTTCTCCATGCATTTTATGCATTGGTAAAAGCACTATCATGAAAAGTGTGATATGTTTTCAGGTATCTCCTATACTAATAGAGCCACATGCTCACCGGATTGCCACATGATGTAGGCCTATGGACTGAACAAGAAACCACCAAACATTTTAACCAGTCATCGTTCTCACAACACTGAGGACCAGTCATTCGAAATGACTTCTCCATGCATTTTATGCATTGGTAAAAGCACTATGATGAAAAGTGTGATATGTTTTCAGGTATCTCCTATACTAATAGAGCCACATGCTCACCGGTTTGCCACATGATGTAGGCCTATGGACTGAACAAGAAACCACCAAAAATTTTAACCAGTCATCGTTCTCACAACACTGAGGACCAGTCATTCGAAATGACTTCTCCATGCATTTTATGCATTGGTAAAAGCACTATGATGAAACGTGTGATATGTTTTCAGGTATCTCCTATACTAATAGAGCCACATGCTCACCGGTTTGCCACATGATGTAGGCCTATGGACTGAACAAGAAACCACCAAAAATTTTAACCAGTCATCGTTCTCACAACACTGAGGACCAGTCATTCGAAATGACTTCTCCATGCATTTTATGCATTGGTAAAAGCACTATGATGAAAAGTGTGATATGTTTTCAGGTATCTCCTATACTAATAGAGCCACATGCTCACCGGTTTGCCACATGATGTAGGCCTATGGACTGAACAAGAAACCACCAAAAATTTTAACCAGTCATCGTTCTCACAACACTGAGGACCAGTCATTCGAAATGACTTCTCCATGCATTTTATGCATTGGTAAAAGCACTATGATGAAAAGTGTGATATGTTTTCAGGTATCTCCTATACTAATAGAGCCACATGCTCACCGGTTTGCCACATGATGTAGGCCTATGGACTGAACAAGAAACCACCAAAAATTTTAACCAGTCATCGTTCTCACAACACTGAGGACCAGTCATTCGAAATGACTTCTCCATGCATTTTATGCATTGGTAAAAGCACTATGATGAAAAGTGTGATATGTTTTCAGGTATCTCCTATACTAATAGAGCCACATGCTCACCGGTTTGCCACATGATGTAGGCCTATGGACTGAACAAGAAACCACCAAAAATTTTAACCAGTCATCGTTCTCACAACACTGAGGACCAGTCATTCGAAATGACTTCTCCATGCATTTTATGCATTGGTAAAAGCACTATGATGAAAAGTGTGATATGTTTTCAGGTATCTCCTATACTAATAGAGCCACATGCTCACCGGTTTGCCACATGATGTAGGCCTATGGACTGAACAAGAAACCACCAAAAATTTTAACCAGTCATCGTTCTCACAACACTGAGGACCAGTCATTCGAAATGACTTCTCCATGCATTTTATACATTGGTAAAAGCACTATGATGAAAAGTGTGATATGTTTTCAGGTATCTCCTATACTAATAGAGCCACATGTTCACCGGTTTGCCACATGATGTAGGCCTATGGACTGAACAAGAAACCACCAAAAATTTTAACCAGTCATCGTTCTCACAACACTGAGGACCAGTCATTCGAAATGACTTCTCCATGCATTTTATGCATTGGTAAAAGCACTATGATGAAAAGTGTGATATGTTTTCAGGTATCTCCTATACTAATAGAGCCACATGCTCACCGGTTTGCCACATGATGTAGGCCTATGGACTGAACAAGAAACCACCAAAAATTTTAACCAGTCATCGTTCTCACAACACTGAGGACCCGTCATTCGAAATGACTTCTCCATGCATTTTATGCATTGGTAAAAGCACTATGATGAAAAGTGTGATATGTTTTCAGGTATCTCCTATACTAATAGAGCCACATGCTCACCGGTTTGCCTCATGATGTAGGCCTATGGACTGAACAAGAAACCACCAAAAATTTTAACCAGTCATCGTTCTCACAACACTGAGGACCAGTCATTCGAAATGACTTCTCCATGCATTTTATACATTGGTAAAAGCACTATGATGAAAAGTGTGATATGTTTTCAGGTATCTCCTATACTAATAGAGCCACATGCTCACCGGTTTGCCACATGATGTAGGCCTATGGACTGAACAAGAAACCACCAAAAATTTTAACCAGTCATCGTTCTCACAACACTGAGGACCAGTCATTCGAAATGACTTCTCCATGCATTTTATGCATTGGTAAAAGCACTATGATGAAAAGTGTGATATGTTTTCAGGTATCTCCTATACTAATAGAGCCACATGCTCACCGGTTTGCCACATGATGTAGGCCTATGGACTGAACAAGAAACCACCAAAAATTTTAACCAGTCATCGTTCTCACAACACTGAGGACCAGTCATTCGAAATGACTTCTCCATGCATTTTATGCATTGGTAAAAACACTATGATGAAAAGTGTGATATGTTTTCAGGTATCTCCTATACTAATAGAGCCACATGCTCA